>NC_037542.1:14725981-14755860 GCF_001531365.2 Cynara cardunculus var. scolymus | reverse complement strand
CAAGATTCTCCGGTAGAGGAACACAAAAACAAAAAGCAAGATTCTCCGGTAGAGGAACACAAACACAAAAAGCAAGATTCTCCGGTAGAGGAACATAAACACAAACACAAAAAGAAAGGTTCTCCAGTAGAGGACCACAAAAACAAAGTGTTGGAGCAAGAACCATCTAATGAATCTTTGAGAAAAGAAGAGAAGTTGTTGAAAAGAGATGAACATGTTTCCCCAAAGCATATGGTGGGTGATACATTTTCTTCTTTAAAAGACATTTGCTTCAAAAATAATTATTACATCTTTTTCTGTTTGGTGAACCTCCCTGCTACCCAGAAACAATAGGTAAAAGAGTAAAAAATGCATGAAAAATATACAAAATTGCCCATTTGGTGCTTCAAAGGTAAGCTCTATCCTTCAAGAAAAGCATGTTGCCTTTTTATATGTCTGTCAATGCCACAAGGCTGTTATATGAAATTCAAATTCTCTTCTTGTAGCGAACTGAAGATGTCAAGGAAGTCAAAAGTGCTTTGCCTAAAGAGGAGCCGAAACCATCTGGCGATCTTGATGGAAATGAGCGGAATGTTTCCAAGAATCTTAAGTTTAACCCTGTAAAGGTTGTGAAAGAGGACCCACAAAAAAAGTTGAGGTTGTGTAATCAACTCAAGGACTTGAAACTGAAGGAAAGTACATTAGAAAATCAATTGAAAGAGGTTAGCCACGTTGTTGATACTAAATTTTATGTAGGTTGTATTTCAATTGTTATGATCCCAATGATTATGATATTTCTTCCCCTTAGAAGTGTAGAACATGTGAAGTATCTTTTGGTCCTCTAGGATAAGTCTTGGTGTTCTAAAGCTCCCTTTGGATAGAGATATGATGAAAAAGGAGAATTATAAGTTGTTTTGAGCAAACCTTTTCCTTCCCTCCGTCCAATCAAAATTGCAACGATCTGTTTTGGTGTTCTCCTTGAGAACACTTGTTAAGATTACTAGGATGGATCTTCTTAAAGTTGTTTACTATTTAACCAACGATTTGTTCTGATTATGAATCTTTTTGTAGGCCAAATCCACCATCTCTAGTCTAACCTATCAGAATAGCAAAATCATTGAAGCGAAAGAGATACTTCAGCTGGAACTGGTGAGCGCATTGCATTTGTTTTCCTAGTCCTTTATTTTCCTCACTTCAGCTATTTATCCACAAAGGAGCTTGACAGAAAAAGAAACATAATAGGGGAAATGTTCATTAGGTTACCATAGATACCTCAAGTAAGGCTTTGTCCAAGCTCGGTAACAACTTATTTTTAACAGCACATCAAAATAGAAGCACATATCCAACCCAAAGGTAAGGTTTGGGGGTAGGATGTGTATAGACCTTACCCTTTGTCTTAAGAAACTGAGAGATAGGGGTCGTTTACCAAATGCTTACCAAGTCATATTATCTTACCGGTTGAATATGGCAAGGACCAAAAATCTTACATGCTAAGAGCGAGAGAAGGTTCGAGAGTCTTACCCGGTAAGTGAGGGCGATAACTCTTACCACGGTTAGTGCTTACCGGGTAAATTGTTGCATATGATGCCGTTTTTGTTGACTAAAATCTTACCCGGTAAGTAAGTGACAGTGTTGAATTTCTAACACTAAATGCTTACCGAGTAAGTATATGATAAACGACCCCTTACTCAGGGGGGTTAGTTTCTAAGAAGCAATAGTCAAGAACATGACAAAATGTGATGATAGTTACATTTAGGGGCCGTTTACCAAACTCTTACCGAGCAAGCATGGCAAGGACCGATAATCTTACCCGGTTAGTGAGGGAGAAGACTCTTACCCAGTAAGTGTTTACCGGGTATAAGATGCTTAACACAAATCATTTTAATTACCGAGAATGTTACCTGTTAAGGTAAGTGAGGATGATAACTCTTATCGCTAAGTGCTTACCCAGTAAGAGTTTGGTAAACTGCCCCTTAGATACCTTTGGATCAAAGACCACTTTTGTGAAACATGTAGTCGTTTCTCAAACATATAGATATCAACTACCATCTTATGACATCATGAACACGCCAATCCCTTTAGTTATGAGTTTTGATTTTACGTTGTTGTCACACACATATAGACAAAGGATCATGTGAAAATAGAAGTTAAGGTGAGAAACTTAAGAAGAAATCCATTCTCACAAGTACCCAACCCTATATATATAGGGTCAGATTCATTTAGGAACTTAAATAATTTAGGAACCTAGGAACCACCTATTTTATGAGTATTCATGATGAATATTCATGAATATCTTTCATGACATTCATCATAATTATTATGTCATGTTATTCATCATGAATACTCACAAAAAAGGTGGTTCATGGGTTTTTAAAATATTTAAAGTTCCTAAATGAACCTCTCCTCCTCTCTCTCTCTCTCTCTCTCTCTCTCTATATATATATATATATATATATACACACACATAGACGGATATTGAGTGCATTTAGAGTCCCTCTTCGGTTTCATCCGGCCAAAATGGGTTTTTCAGCTGAATCCTATTGTTTACTTGTTTGCAGGCGAGGAGAAGTAAGAAAGGTTTCTCCTTCGTATCTGTTTGCTTGGTGTCGCTCGTTGGTGTGATAGTCGGGTATTTCTCACAATTTTAAACAACAATTCACAATTTATACGAGATTTGGATGGTTGTATTCTTCAATTTGTACTTCATAATTGTGAATAATTGGCAAATCTATATATTGTTTCTTGTTGCCCGATGGCAATTTATTTCTTCAAAATGGTCCATATGATGTTGAAGCACAAAATTCATTTCCAAGAATAATTTTTGGCCAACAATTCTCAAGCTCGAGTTCAGAACACCAATGTTCGACTTGATTCATTCGAAAGCTCAATAAAACTTTACTAGTCGAGATGTTTGAGCATACATTATTCGAGCACAAACATATTTATGTGTTTACTAATTAAAATATAAAAATCATCGAGACGGTGATGACTTGGTTGTTGTTATTGATAGCCACAAAGTTTGAAACAGAAAACCCGAAAGATTATTGAATTGGATATTTACTACTGAAATTACCGTTTTAAAATGAACCATTTATTTGAATTCATCATATCGTGTCGTTTTTTACATCTAGCGACATTCGTGTTAAGGAAGACAATCAACGGGGTTAGTCGTATAGCTTCACATAAGGAGTTGTTTATTACAACAACAACCATTCAACCTTTAACGATCTTTCCAATCGTCTCGACAGTTTACAGATCAAATCTTGTCACAACTTGTTAGAAACGGGTTGGGTACAAAAAATTTAGGCCAAAGTGTAATCTTACAAAAGAAAACAAGTAGAAACGAGCCCATTTGAGTTGGAGAACGACTTCAGAATTCGACATCATTTTGATCGGGATAAGTAACACATTTGAAAACTTTGCACTTGGAACATAGCACATACCCAACCTGTCGAACGTGTATCCAATCATTCATCGCTCATACAAAAAACGAACTTCAAGAAACAGACCGCGGAAATGACGGGATCATAGCTGTTTATGATAAACCGATGATCAGAAAAAAGTTACTTACAGCTCTGCAAGACGGACATCTGCGGTAGATGCGATTGGTTTCAGATTTGACATTCGTCTTTTGACCTTTACAAAAATCACAAACCAACCATCCTCTCCCGTCACAAGGTTCACATTCGATCCCCGTATTTATAGCCTCCGATAAACATTTCAAAGATCAGTAAACGAGCTCAGTATATCCCATCCAAACTTGAGATTGGGAGTAAAATAATACGAAAGAGTAGAACATTTCCATCACAAGGAGATCAAAATTCAATATTTTGACATAAGAAATCATGGAGAGAATCCAGATCAAACATGTCAAGATCAAGAAAAGATCGATTCAAACAAAAGCTATACATCCATATATATATATATATATACGTGTGTGTGTGTGTGTGTGTGTGTAAAAACTGTGTGTATACATACCTGTTGTTGAAGAGTAGTGCAATGGATAGGCTTTGAAAACCGGCTGGAGTCCAGCGAGATCAGAGGCAGCCATGGCAGTTTTGTTATACCCAAAAACGCCATTTTTGTTGTTCTTCTGCAGAAA
Organism: Cynara cardunculus var. scolymus; assembly: GCF_001531365.2. Lineage (NCBI taxonomy): Eukaryota > Viridiplantae > Streptophyta > Magnoliopsida > Asterales > Asteraceae > Cynara > Cynara cardunculus. The sequence continues at coordinate 14,751,779 of NC_037542.1, read as the reverse complement.
CTGAGGATAAAGACTTTAAGGATGAAAATGGAGGATACCCACCACCCATAAAATCCAAAAGATTCAACCTTCCAGTTGCTAACAAATTACGAAAGTACCACTAATGTTTCACTGCTTATAAGTGAATCTACCTTCATAATTAGTGTCATTTTCGGAAATAAAAATGAAAAATGACCACCGGTAAACTGATATTCATCCTCTTCGCCGTCGCGTGGTCACGTTTCGTTATTGTCACATCCCTCCGGCTACTTTCTGGCGACCATTACTGTGACCAAACGCACCTGCCGTCCCCACAAGCTCTCCGATCAGACCAATTCACGGTCTTGATAAATGGTTACTCGGAATCACGCATTCGGATCCTGCAAACGGTCACCGGCGTGTACTCAAGCTCTCCGTCGGTAGCTGCGGTGGTTGTGTTATGGGGAAACCCGAAAACACCTAGTAAAACTTTAGTTGAGCTCTCACATAACCTCTCAATCTCGTCTCCCGGAGATGCGCCGATCTCCGTTCTCCGACAACCGTCGTCTAGTCTCAACGCCCGGTTCCTTCCCCGTCCATGGATTTCGACACGCGCCGTCCTGATCTGCGACGATGACATCGAGGTCGATCCAAAATCGATCCAATTCGCATTTAACATCTGGAGAAGCCACTCGAACAATCTAGAACAACTCGTCGGATTGTTCGCCAGATCTCACGAGATAGATCTCACCAGTCGTTCATGGATTTACACGGTGCATCCAGATCGCTACTCGATCCTACTCACGAAATTCATGTTAATGAAAACAGAGTATTTATACCAGTACAGCTGCGAAGGTGGTACATCAATGGCGGAAGCGAGATCAATCGTGGATGAGATGAGAAATTGCGAAGATATACTGATGAACTTCGTAGCAGCGAACAAAACGGGTGTCGGACCTGTTCTTGTCGGAGCTAAGAGGGTGAGGGATTGGGGAGACGCCAGGAACGACGGTGGAAGAAGGCGGCGGGGATTGATGGCCGCCGGAGAGGAGGTGTCGGTGGGTTTGAGTAGTAGGAAAAAGGGTCATAGAAAAAGCAGAGGAGACTGTATAAAAGAGTTCCATAGGGTTTTGGGGAAGATGCCATTGAGGTATAGCTATGGAAAGATGGTTGATTCAATTGGAGAACAAGGGCTTTGTGAGAAAAGTGGGAAATTGGTGTTTTGTGATCAACAACTTTCCAACTGAAATTTCATTCCCAAATTATTGCCACCAAAATCACAAAATGCATTAATAGATCATATTACAGCAATACAGTATACATTCATCGTTCATATTATGGTATGCATTTCAATATTTCATGGTGTTTCTGCATCAATGATTGATCATATTAGAGTGGTATCCTCCAGTTCTTCGACAAAGCTCGTGGTCATTTTCAGAAAATCTTTCATATCTCTCTTTTTCCACTCCTGTTAAAAAAAACCAACATCCAGAAAGATATGAATGCATAATGTCTCAAAAAAGAATGGAGGAATTGAGGATGAAGGGTAAAAGGGGCAGAAAAATACCATCTTCCAAGCATTTTTAACATGAATGGTACCTGACCCTCTTACCCCTTTTTCTGATTTCAAGAAAATATATGCTCAAAATCACATATCACTTGGCAACATTGCAACAAGCTTACCTCAAAATCCCATTCTCCATATAAATCAGGATCAGAACTGTTGGCCCAAACATATGCATAAGCCTGCAAGATCTCAGAGGTATCCTGAAGAAACAATCAGCATAATCCCTGCTTAGTTTTGTTGATTTGAAAGGTAAATGATCTTTACCAACAATTTCACATATGACTCCATACATGTGCCCTTGTGTGTTAGTTGCATATGTGGTAGTACGCAGATAGCTCAAGTACACGAAGATGAAGCAAGTCTTGTAAACTTTTAAGTTTTAACCCGTATAACTCTTCTCTCCACCATACAAATGTAAAAGTAATTAATTGCCAGATGGAAATAAAGAATTTAAACTGTTTACTTGGAGGGTATAAATAATTAAGATGATTACACAGACATACCAGCAAAGAAACATCAACAGCCCTCTTGTCATACTCATAGTCTTCAAACTTGTCCAAGATATCTAATTCTGTATCAGAAATCCCAAGTAGAACCTGCAGTAAAAACCTTTTCAAATTAGATCACTTGGTATATTGACAAACAATCACATAAGATGGTTTTGGACTAAATATTACTCTCACCTTACCAATTACCATAAACATTGTAGTGTTCTCTAGATGTACTCTGATAGAAGTATTTTGCTACTGGTCAAATGTCTAAATACCATTCAATAGGCAAGAACAAGAACTTTGTGAACAAAATCAATCCCACCATAAGTTCAATAAAGACAACGGAAAAATGATGGTTTTACAAATGTTCAGAAAAGTAAGATTTGCAATGATCGACAATCCATCGATGAAATTGTTGCAATTTTGTTGGACCGATCTTCCTGGAAATTTTAACTTTCAGAACATCAAATATGTGTATATATGTTGTCATATGCATATTAACCTGCTAATAGATTTCATGTAGCAAATTACAGGAATCAGATACACCCATATGATATGAGCTGTATGAACACAGTAGATAACAAATTAAGAATGGTAATGAGTGTAAAATGGATGATGAACACACCCTCCCTGTAACTTTCTTGTTTTTTACAGGTAGAATTGCAGGATAAATGCGCCCTTTGATGCTCGATCTATGACTACAAAACAAGAAATTGTCATCAACACATCGCTCACCAGTAACTTGAATAATAAGCTCCTGTTGAAGCCAAATATGGCTTTGAAAATTGACACCCCAGATTGAAAACGTATTAGCAGTACAAAAAAAGCCCTAATACATAAATGATCGAGGAATAATTCAAATTGGTTCAGGATTTAGGTTTAGGGTGGAGCAGAACTTAATATTATTATCTTTGATTTTCAAATGAAAAGCATAAATCTCACAAGCGATCAAGTTTGCAGGCATAAGTTTTATCCCAATACAATTAGGGTTTCAACGAATACAAAATCCTAAAAAATTCGATGATACAGTCAACAACAGAGAGAAAGAAGGGAGGAGACTGACTAGCCGTTAAGGATGGCGGTGGAGGATTGAGGGATACGGTTGAGGAGAACTCGAACGACGTCATCGGCTAAGAGGCTGCCGTAAACGAAGACTGTATGTCCATTACTGCCGCCAACACCACCACAACCACCTCCCACGGCGCCGGAGTTCGCAGATGCCATCGCCATTTCAATTCTCTCTCCCCCGCTGTTTATTAGCAGAGGAAAGTTAGAGCACTTACTCCAAACTTCGTTGCTAGCAACTCCCGGAAGCTTTCACGATACAACAGAGCAAGAACAGAGAGCAACACTTCCACAAAGTTTGGAGAGATTTGAGAGGGGAGAATATGCATATTGTTCAATGTTTAGAGGCTACTTCCTATCTTTTAAAAAAATATACTAACAACCCTGATAGTTTTATTTAATGCAACAACTCCCCTCCTACTTTATATTTATTCTATTTATCGTATATAAATATTATATACTTTAAAAAAATATTTGTCTAAACCTCATTCGAGGCAAACCTGTTGAGTTCCCTCATTCGAACCTCCTCATATTTGGTGAGGTTTGAACTTCTAACCTTCTAGAAAGCCAAAGATTCACATACCGCTAGGCCAAAAGCCCTTTGATGGCTTGAGACAAACTTATGTTACAAATAGGGACGAAAACCAGAACAAATGCAAACCACAATCATAGATTTACAATAAACAAAGCCAAACCAATGAAAAGAATAAACCATAAAAACGAAATTTGCAATTTACTCAGTTGTAGGGTATATGTAAATATATAATAGGTATCTCGTGTATAATAACGATGACCAAGATACGCGTAGAAACGTTAATTATCACGTCCAAGTCATTAATAGCGTGGAGAAATATCATATTTTGTTTCTAATGAGATTATGATGGACTGATAAAGATCCTTATTTTTCGTGTGATAACCCAACGAACTAATCTTGCTTTTGGGCAGCACGACGACGAATTCTCAGATGACCAAACTTTCCTGCACCTGGTGACGAACCCTCAAACAAAAACGGCATGTACCCTGTTGCATTCCTGTATCTCCGTTGAATCTACAAAATTCACACAAAAAGATATACTGTTATCATACGGACCATCAAACCTGCGTGTGTGTGTGTACAAGGGGTCGGGTTTAAAAAGCACCCTAATTACCATTCATCTATATGGTATACACATGTGTATACAAGTAATATGTCCGTATACATATGTGCATAACATGTGGGCATGCATAGAAACCAGAAAACATCTTCAATTACTTGCATGCACATGTGAATACTCCATAGGTAAATGATTATTAGGGTATTCCTCAGTTTTTCATTTTTTGGGTTTTCCCCTTGTAACCTCACTCTATATATGAACCTCCTGTAGATTTAAATGGGTTTCACATATTCCAACAATTCTGATCCACTGATGAGTAAATTACCTGAAGGATTTGTTCACTGCTTCTGAGACAATTCCGGCCAATCACACAAACGGTGCCACCGGATCCGCCACCGGTGATCTTTGCACCGTACAAGGTTCCATCACCAGAGGCAGATGGTTTGCCATGCTGCATTTCTTGAACCAATTGAACAAGTCGATCCGTCCCATCTGATCCTAACCCACAAGCGCTATAGCTGTAGTGACACTGCGTGACAATAAACCACGTTACCCATCAGCAACATTCCAACACGTTGTTTTCATAACGGGAAATACTTTCCGACCACGAAAAGGGTCGGTAATACCTGATACATAAGTTCTCCAAGAGCAGTGAGTTGCTCCTCTGATGAAGCCGATGTTAGTAGTGCTTTAAAGGCCTACAAATTCAAGTTCCCGTTTGAACAAAAAAACTTAGCAAAATGAAATATTCGAACTGAAAAACACAAAAAACTTCATATACCGACCTTGACACGGAAATTCTCGTATATGGGATGCCTGGTGGCTGCTTTGACTCCATACGAACGTTTTTTATCAATCGTTGTAACTGGATCGTTGTGATTATTGTATTTGGTCAAAAACGCTTCACCATTCATAGTACTCGGTAGGTCCTTAGAATAGATGGCTTCAAATCTAAAAAAGACGAAGGGAACGTGTAATATATTAGATCTTTGATTGCTTTCGGGTAACACGTTATCTATAAGGTTTCAATAATTAGTGTAAATACCTGTGAGGTGTTAGATTGCATAAATAATCTAAAGAAGCTTCATCCTCGAGCAATTCGATCGCATGCTCTTCCAATTCATCGGGATTACTCCCGTTACCATTTGGACATGATTTCGAACACATTACAGATGCTGTCGACTTTATTATTTTCCGACCCATGAAGGCTCCTATTCTCACCGATCCATAATCAGCACCGCCAATACTGTTGATCAAGAGAAAATTTATAACTCGAAACATGTGAAGAACAAAGTAAGCTCAAATCACTTGGTTTTAGGAGTATCGGTATCAAAGACCAAATACCTGTGCCGTAAACCCGAGTCAATTCCCCAAAACCGTATATGACTCGGAATGTCCACCAGCCCTAATACCTCAGCAGGCTGCAGAAATTTTCCGCACCAAGTTAGACTACTTCCACCGTCCCCAAATAAATGTCCACAATAAAAAAAGGCGCACAGTTACACTTTTTAATTAGCTAAATGACAATTTTACCCTTTGTAATAGAGAAGGTAATGAACTTCTTCATCTCATAATTAAGGGTAGAATTGGAAAGTATACCTGGCAAACCATTGCAAGAAGTTTGTTAGCTTCACCACAAGCAGAAGCCATCTGGTCCATCACACCACATGGAGCTCCAACAACAGAGTTTTCTACCTGTAGCATAATAAATAATACCAAGTGTAATGAGGGATTGGAAAATAAAGATAATTAAAATAACACCAAAATTAAAAAGTTTATGTATTTTTTTAATTTTTATATTATACTTTTTCTATAATATTTTTTATTTTTTAACCTTTAATAAATTACATAAATTAATCAAAATATAGAAACCGTGAAATAATTGAGCACGGTAAAGTGAAAGTTTAAAGAGCATAAAATACAATGAACAAAATTTAAAGAATGAATAAAATGTAAAGAGAGAGGCGTATTTGATGTTTTAGAAGAGAATTATGTTTTATTTTGAGGTTATATTGGTAAAATATATGTCTGGTCCACCTTGTTCCATGGGGTGGGGTGGAACGGGCCTGTTCCACTATCATGTTCCTGTATGTTCCACATAAAAGTGCTACCAAACGTGGAACAGGGATCCTAGTGATTTATGTCATGTCCAGTGTACCAAATGCACCCTAAAAGATTAAGCTTATTAAGAAACATATTCGATTATTTATACCTTTTGGCAGAGCAAAGCAAGCTGCCTTGAACTGATATTCAAGCCTGTGAAACAAAGATTTACGCTTTAAAATGCCAATATCTTTTTATACGGAAAAGAGAAAACAATTGTGCGTTGTATGTAGAAGATAAGTATCGTAATCACCATGAGAAGCAGCTATGGCTGACATGCTAGCTACCTCCACGGAGGCAGAAGAGGAGACGCCTTTCCCTTCTGGAACAGCCGAAGAAACCTGTTTTTTTTCATTTAACAAAACTTAAAAAACCAGCCGTATAATATTCTCTAGAATTGACTAGAAATCGGATAAACAAATACCAGCATGCTAATGCTGCTTTCGAATCGGATATCTAATTCTTTCATTAAAACAAGAATGGTGCCAGCAACGTACGCAGCCCATCTGAAAAATAAATCGTATTAGTATATCATATAACTTAAAATCGAAATTAGACACACGGAAATGAAAAAAAATACCGTTGTGACGGATCACGGGCAAAGTAACCTTTGGCCTTCTCATAGGAAATTGGCTGATCACCATCCATGAAATCCGATAAATCCATGTCAAAAGTCGGACCACGGTTGCTTAGTTCTGACCCATATGACACCTGATATGGTCCATAAAAGGAGACGATGAAGATATTTTATTTGTTCATAAATAACAAGTTCTACGGTTGTCAAACGTCCATGTTCTAAATAATGGACATCTGGCAACTGTGTTTGTTTATAAGAAAAATGCACAAATGATAAAGATTACATCAACTTACAATTTGGAGCACGGGTGTCGGTCCCTGTCCTTTGGCATGCTGTCTAGCCTGGGCATGCTTCCAGAGCCGTTGTTTACCCGGCTGGATTTTTTGCACAGCGACATGACAAGCTTCTCTAATAGGCATCTATGAGGTATTTAATTTCCGCCAAGAAAAATACAAAATGAATATACAATGAATGAGACACTGCAAATAACATAAAGAAAATAGAGGTCGATATATATATATATATATATATATATATTGTTATTGTTGTTGCTTAATCGTATCTAGTTTCTCAAAGTTTAGCATATTTGTCTTCATCTCGTTCTGTGTTTCTCCCTTTCACGCTTTTCACAGGGGTTGTCACAGAAACACCCGCTCTACTTTTTAGAGTAGAGGTTAGGTTTGCGTGCATCTTACCCCCTACCCCCTCCCCCCTCCCAGACCCCACTTCCCGGTGGGATATATTGGGCTCGTTTGATTTGGTTTAGAACTTGAAATGGTGCAGTCACGGTCATCAAGAACATACTTTCCAAAACGTACATATTCCGAAAAGAAAAAGACCAATAATAGCAGCTAGAAGGAAAAGAACAGATACCTGCAGAACGAGACTTCCAGAGTAGTCAGCAATTCCTCCGATAACATCCAATCTTCCAGGCGCTCTTGCCACGTATATATCTTCCTGTTTCAGTAAATAACTGTAACTACAAGCTAAGGAAACTATCATAGTTACTTAAAGAACACTTTGTGCCAAAAGTGTCGGACTGGACTGGACAGGCGAGAATGAGGTAGGTGGGTGAAAGAATTCCGGAAGGTTTTAGGGTATTAATTTGACATGGGTAGTTCAGTAATTTACAAATCTTGCCTAATCTCCTGATTTCTGTTCCACCTATTTTGGTGGGACAAAAAAAGCACATTTGTCCCACTTGGATCCTGTCTTGTCCCAGGACATGTCAATCCCAAACATGGGACCACAAGTTTTTGTACTGTCTGTCCCGCCCTATTTTGCGTACCTAACGCACCCGAATCCAAAACAAAAGATAAACAGGAAAGTGGCTTAATTTTAAAAGAGCAAGACCTCCCAATTGAAAAGGCCGGCAGCAGCCTTTCGCTCTCGAACATGATGTTTTTCAGTATTCTTTTCGTAATCATATACAGCATCTAATTCTGCCAAACTCCTCAAAAAACTCATTGTGTCGGGAAGACCCATAACATCGCCATGAAGAATATCAAAGTCCCCGGCGTCTCTGGAAAAATGGAAGAAATCTATTACGTCATGGGTATTATAGTAAATATAGACTTCAATCAAGAAGGGCACAAGTAAAACAAAAACTCACGAATTCTGGGGTAAGCTAGAATTATTACTATCGACTGAAAGTGATCCCGTCCGAAGACCAAGTTCATTCTCGGCACTCGCGTACCATTCCGGGATACTGATATCTCTTCCGGGAACTCTTTGTAATTGATATCCTAGAACTATGGCATCCCGTAATCTCCTTGCTCCACTAAGCTAAAATTGTGACGTTAAAGCGAGATTAAAACTATGCTGATCAGAAGAATTTCATGAAATAATAGAATTTCAGATAACAAAATGAAATTGTATAATTATGTACTTTATCTGATGCGTAATTCTTTCCGTTAGCTGTGTCCTGCAAAATACGAGCTGCCACCTGAAAATATATCAAAGCATTAAAGCATACAGTCTATCCAGGAGTATAAACTCTACCCTTAATTATGAGATGGATATATTCATTACTCCTCCTAGTATCAAGGGTAAAATTGTCATTACTTAATTAAAAAGTGTAATAATTACACGTTTCTAAAATTGTGTGCCTTTTTTCATTGTGGGCATTTTTTTTAGGACGGAGGGAGTATAAGACGATCATAAAGCAAGCGAAAAGATACCTGACCACCATTCACCGCACCGTCAAAACTCGGTGTCAAACTAGTCGCTCGTTCAAGGTACGGTCTCCAATGGCCCGTGAGTAAATCCCGCCTTATCATCTCAACACCACCTTGATAATACTGATAAAGAGTTTGTTTAGTTTACTTAACGTGAAAATGTCACGCATTATAATCATAGGAACCGGTGGTACCTCAAGCATATTTCTCAAAAATGGTTCTTCGTTGAAATAATCTCTGCGCACAAAGACAAAAGGTAATTTGTACGCCAAAGCTTCACTAACAGTTCCGTATCCAATCTTCCCTGAAATAACGTTAGCTTAATGAGCCAGAAAGCTTGATTTGCTTATTGTTATACAACAATCTGTTGAACTAACCACCAGTACCAAAGAGGGAAGGAATAAGTATTCCGTCACTAACCAAGCATACAATCTGATGCTGCCATGACATCAGGGGTATAGGCGTCTTTTGGAAGCTTTATGAAATTGGGAGGAAGCTCGCGCTCAGATGCCCCACAAACCTGAAAAGCAAGAAAATTATATCTTGTTTCTGATAAAATAAGTTTCTAACAGATAGAATTGTAGGGAATATTCATAAATGAATATACCAAGCAGAGCCAACCGGGAGGCAAGTACTCTTCTTTTAGCTTCCAACCTGCTGGCTGCAAATTTTCATGGGTATTGCATACTTTAGAAGATAAATACAACAATTTGTAAAACTATGCACATCTTTGAGAATGTGCATCGAAACAATAATAACCATTGAATCAATTGCAGTAATTCAAGAAGCGATGAAAAATAGAAAGATGTATATTTCAGATAGTAATTCTTTAAATCGAGGCAATTAAGAGCAAAACATGCAGTAAAATCAATTAAAGCAGCTTTTTGTGAAAATTAATGTTGCTCCGAGAATTTACTGCTGCATAGAGTTATATGGGTGTACTTATAAAATACTACTGATAGCTAGCTAAGGACCTGTTGGGTTGGTTTTCCACTAAGTCCTGTATGAATAAAGTTGTCTGTCTGTATAGATTGGGAAGGTTTTCATTTGGGAGGGTTTTTTCATAGATGGAAGGTGTGTGTTTTTTAATTGGGAAGGACACGTTTGGAAGAAACTTGGTTGTCTGCATAAAGCTCCCTCCTAGAATCTTACTGAATAAGCCACTTTTTATATCATTAAGCCACTACCAAACAGTCATATATAGCTGAACAAATAAGTTGTGAATCCTATTAAGTTGCTAACAAACAGACCCTCAGTAGCCGCTTTACTCTCTGAGGTAGAGGTCAGGTGTGTATACGTCTTACCCTCCCAAGACCCCACCTCCACGGGGGTTATACTGGGTTTGTTTGGTTTGGTATGGTTTGGTTTTTAGCTAGCTAAGCACCATTAACTAGGGGTTTAGGGAATAAATAAGCTTTCGTAACTTTGTTGGGATGTATGGAGGGGCACCGTCCTTTGGTTAAACGACATGCTATCAGGTTTCCTCTTAGATAAGATGGTAGAACAATCACTAAATATGCAGCATACCTTTGGACATAAAGATGAACCATTAACTTACTTGTCCACCAAAATTGAGTATAACGAGCTTCACATCCTCACTAATCCCCATTTCGCTCCTCACCTGCAAGCAAGATAAAGAAAGTATACGTTCAATATCAAAATATTGGATCAGACCAAAGGGTGATCGGCCCAGTGGTTCCCGGGTTACCAGTAGATCCCAGCCTCCCACGAGGTCAAGGGTTCAAAACTCACCAAAGGTTAGGGGTGTGCGTGAATATTTGCCGTATATATACACACTTCATAATATATTCAACCAAGTCTAGCAACGGGAAAACAATAGAAGCAAAACCAAATATTCTGTCACAAACCTCCTTGCGTGATTTGTGCAGTCTCCTCACAACCAAAGGTACATCAATCACGTCCCTAAAAGCAGGCACTGCACAGGATATTTTTGAATGAAAATATGTTACTTACATCAGTAACTGTATATAACGAGCGTTATATAGCACACGATTCAAGAAATATAGAACACCAACATACTTGGGCAGTATCCAGGTAGACGAATCAGGAATTCACAATGTGAGTAGTCTTCGGCTATCTGTATCAATTGTCAATGAAGTTAAATTCAATTATATGCTAAAAACAACCCAAAATAGGTTAAGAACAMAAGAAGTAATAGCACAAGAAACAGCATTTCTTCTTTGTTCTTGAGGTAAAGTAGAGATTACTACTTCTACAGCAAAAAAGATGGTACCTGCCAAACTATTGACCTATGATGATATCCAGCAGCCATAACATATTCCGCATAAATGAAGTCCCAACTGCAATAATGAAATTAAAGTTAATAAAATGGCAGATAATATGAGCGATTGGTTACCAGAAGCTTTTTGCACACAAAAAAAACTGTAGAAACTAGAAAAGCTCCAAAACATGTCATTTCTAACACTTCCCCGGAAAGACTACAAATGAGGACCTTGTCGTAAGAAATTTTTAACAGAAACAACCGAGAAATCACCAAATCCTTCATCCTTGGAATCACTTTATTGGTCCATTAGCAAAGTCATTTTGACATATAAGAAACCAACTGATACTTTCTGCTTTAAGGGGTGCTGCTAAATCAGCAAATGAGAAATCTTTTTGAACTATATGCACTAACAAGAGTCGGTTGATCACATTTACCTGAAATTCGTTACACAAACTGATCGTATACCCGCATCAGCTGCTGCACGGCAAGCAACTGCAACAACATCCGATACCTGTTTCATAAAACAATCTTCGTATAAAGCTCAAAAGCAACTTAGAAGCCTGAACAAGGAAACAAATATGTAAGCAGGTTATTACCACTAAGTCTGCCTTGATGGAGTTTAGCCACTCAACTTCTGTAGCCAAAATAGAAGCACGAGGTGCAACAGCTGTCTCAGAATACTAGATTAACCAATACCCATAAAGAAAATGACATCAATACCACTAAAAAAGATATAAACAAATGAAGACAAGATAAACATGTTATTCTTTTATATCATCTGAAACGGCCAAGATATATTTAGTCACTTGACACACCTTTTCCAAGGAGGCAAGTCGATCCACCGTTAAAGCATCAGCTTGAACAGCTCCACAGTCCAAAACCAGCTGTAATACAACGTAATTTAATCTAAAAGATTCAGAAGATTAAGATTTCTAAAGCATGTAATTTCCCACCAAACCCACCTTCCGAAGGAAAAGTCGTGGAGATTGTATTTCAGTAGTGAACACAAAGTCCGGTGCACCAGTCACCACATGGACATCATGGCCAGCAAGAATTAGATGGCGAACAACCTACACAAAGCTCAAAAGGAAATTTAAAAAAGAACATAAAAATAAATAATAAACTACTGTCACTTAGTATAAACTAAGTTCTAAAATCTGATCAAACCTATATTATCTTTATATATGCGCTTATAAAATGCATACAGTTTGGCCTAGCGGTATCTGGACCTTTCGCCATTTTGGAGCCTTTATTGAACTTTATTTTTAATTTCTCTTCAAACATGGACCAAGTAAAGATCTCCAATACCATTCCACCATGGATGGTCTCATAGGTTATAAGATTAAAGTTCAATAAACTCCCCAAAACCCTAAAAACACCCCATCTCCAATTTCTTGGAGATTTGAAGAATTCAAATTGAAGACAATTCAATCATTTGTTCTTCTTCGTGATTCTCATCAGCAACAAGGGTTTGCATTCATTGTAACCTTACAAAATTGCAAAGGGTTGGGATTTGAATCATCTAAACATCAATCAAAACTTTGAACCAAACGAATTTAAATTGCAATCCCAATTATCGATCACTCCTATTGATAATGAGCATGTTCATAACATAGAAACAAAAACCCATCTTTCCTATCATATTCAAAATTCATTTATACGAAAAGGGTTTACACTTGAAGACTGAAAGATCATAAAAAAACAAAAATGAAAACTCCAAATTGACAAGGGGAAGTACCTCAACAACACGTGTGGCATGACCGAAGCCATGACCAGTAACATAATAAGCGAATACAAGATGATTTCTGGAAGCTGATACTTCTTCCACACCGTCTTCAATCCTCATTTTGGGTCACTGTAAAAAAATGAGTGAAACACAGAAATCTTGATTTTCGACCAATGTGAGTTCGTGTATGATCACAGAGCAAACCCACATGAGGGGATTTTAATAGTGTTAGATTAGATAGAATAGAGGGATGATCATCCGATTTGGTAGGAGAAAATGACGCCAAATTTGGGATGAAGATAGAGAAAGATCGTTTAATAATAATGATAATAAATAATATTAACATGGGATGTGTCCTCCTTATCCTCTGCTGTTTAACTGATGCGAAAAGACGAGGTTTTAGTCCATCAACTATTTACTCGTTGTCATTTTAAGTCCTTCAAAAATGAAAATTTGCATAAACCCATGTTTTTAAATAATTTTCAGTTTTTAATACATATTCTTGAGTTTTGCCTTCATTTTTTGTAAAGATATTTATTTGATACAATTAATAGAAATATATTATGGTTTTAATGCAATTTAAGAAATGTATTATAATATAATTCTATAAATAGAAAAAAAAATATTAAATTTTATTGATTAAAATACCTTATTATATATATTACATTGAAGTTTTTAACAATATGTGTTTTTAAAATCGGAAACCACGTTAAAGTACGTCTTTTTTTAGTACGATTTAGTTTTCTTATTATCGACATAACAAAGTAATAAATAAAAACTATAAGCCTTACACTGTTTCACGTGAGACCAGTTTGTTTTTGTGAGATCCGTAAGATTTGTGAGATTCATTAAAACTTATACCTTTAAGTTTTGTTTTACATGACTTTTTCCATCTACGTATAGTTTTTATTGTATCGATGAACATATATTTGTTTCATATGTATTCGGTTCACGAGGTGAAACTTTTGTACGTGTATTTTTTGTTTCACAAACATGTCAAAAAGTTTTCACATTATAAACCGAATACATGTGAAACAAAACTACTATGAAATAAATATATGTTAACCACTACATTAAATTATAGTTATAAATGAAAAAATATATATATAAAATAACACATGGTACACTAATTCTCAAAGATGTTAAGAATTATAGAGTTCTCAAAAAAGATCCTTGTATCAACTCAGATCATGTAATATTAGTTAAATAAGTTTATTTGTATGTAAAATTTATCGATTGAAAATGGCACATGTCTATATAGAGCAGATTTGGGATCACGTTAGACCAGTCTGTTTTCGTGAGACCACTTGTTTACACTTGAAACTTCACAGCAAAACGCTGTGAAGGTAACCTTCATAGTTTTTTTGCTGTAAATGTACGACTTTTTTTATCTTCACAGTGTTTTACTGTGAAGTTTCAAGTGTAAAAAATTGTCCCACGAAAACAGACTGGTGTCACGTGAACCCAACTCAGATATCTATTGTTTATCCTAAATATTGTCATAGGTATCTGTTCAAATCCAAAAAAAAATTAAAATTAAAATAATACTTGATATGTTAAATCAAAAATGGTGTTTTGTTAAAAATCAGTTGATGGATCCAAATAACGTGGGACCTCTAAGTTGACAAAATGTATTGAAAAATCGTTACAGAATTAAATGCCTCATAATGATAAAGGTCTAAAAAATTTTTGGTATATGATTGATTTGACGACATTTTTATACGTAATTTATCGATAACAAATTGATTCGATATTTAGACTGAAAGTTGGAATTAACGTAAATTTTATCTTTTTCTTTAACAGAAAAATATGAAAATATTCTAGAAACTAGTTGTTTGTACGAGGCATTGACCTAACATGACTTCCCAACTCGTATTAACGGACTTAGGCTTGAAGATTAGTATTTTAGGTACTTAGAAACCGTTTATTAAACACTTACTCAAATAAACATTTATCAAGTCACCTTAGCTTAATGAATGAATATGACAAAGACCAAGAATCTTACCTGGTAAGAGCGAAAGCAAGTACCGAAAGTCTTACCATGTAAAGTGAGAGCGACGACTTTTACCACAGTTAAGGCTTATCGGGTAAATTGTTGCATACGATACCGTTTTGGTAGACTAAAATCTTACCTGGTAAGTAAGTAATGGTGTTGAATTTACAGGTTAAGTGTTTAGGTAAACGATCTTTTATTTGAGCCCATGTTTGGCCCTCGAAAGTCGAAACACCGGCCCTTCTAGGTATTGTCCTTAGAGTAGGTTTTGTTCTGATTTAAATAGTAGACATTATGTGCATATCTATATGTGTCTATGCACCATATACGATAACATCATTGTACGTATTTTGTGTTAAAGTAGACTATGGGGCTGCTTACCTAAATGTTTACCCGGTAAATGTTTAACGTTATGAGTCTAACACTATAATTTATTTTACTGGATATGATTGTAGTACATCAAAACGTATCATATGCAACAATTTACATGGTAAGCACTCACCCGAATAAGAGTCGTCACCCTCACTTACCGGGTAAGACTCTCCATCCTTATCATCACTCTTACCGGGTAAGATTTTTGGCCCTTATCATATTCATCCGGAGAGGAAAATTACCCGGTAAGTACTTACCGGGTAAGCGTTTAGTAAACAGCCCCTATGTATTTAAAAAAAATGTAGTAAATATCTTACATGACCAATCATTTGTTTCACTAATGCATCCTGATGAACAGTTCCCAAAAAAAATTAAATTTCCAATCTCCAGTTTCTGTACGTGTCAATTCCAACAGAACAACAATTTACGAACTTATCTCTTTGACTTGAGCACATGTAAATTGTTTGCTCCCATTTGTTTTCATATATCGACTTTTGATCGCCCAACCGTTGTTTTTGCTCATCACTTCGTAGCGTCTTCATTACTCTTTTGGATTTCTCGATAAGCATTTGCTATTAATAATTGTCGTTTCCATTATTGCTTTTTTCAATTATCGATGTTCGATTGATGTATGCATCTTTCAATTTACGATGTTGTACCGATTTTTATTTATACCATCTTCACGGGTCCTTCTTAAAAAGACCCTTACGTTTGGTCATGCTTTCTCTCCTACCGGTCGAGCTTAATTTCATTCAGCCACTCCTCAGCTCACTTCACTACCTTTTTTCTTATTTGTCGTAAGTGTTATTTTTTAATTTTGTAAGAATTTTCTTTTTATGATATTTTTTGCTTTTAATAAAAAGGAATATGTAATTAAGTTTTACACCCAAGTTTGGCAACCTACCGAGAAAGACGAGACCTGTAAATTTACACTAGCATCGAGCTGAGAGGGAAATTTCGATAAGAAATCAAACTAAAAGCGTGTTCAGTAAGCAAAAACAAATACGTATTGGTTTATTTCATGAGGACAAAACATCACAAAGGTCATGTAGAACATTTCTATTGACTTATTCCGGTGTAGCACCGATAATAAACACTTTTGAGTGTTTGAATAAACAACTTATACCGGTGTTAAACCGGTAATAAGAAGTTTTTAAAGAAGCTAAACATTTCTGACTTATAATAAGTTGATAAGTGCTTTTGTAGAAAAGTATAAATTGTTTTAAATAAGCAATCCTAAACACCACTTATTAACATTAAGACGTAGAAAGACTATTTGCTTACATCTTTTTTAATTTATGCCACTTTTATGCATGAATTGGTTTCTAATACTTTTATTTGTATATCATCTCATTGATTCAGATATAAGAACCCAGATGAATAAACTTCGTATTTTATCATTTTGCTGTAAGATCTGGTATTAACAATTGAAGTAGATTTACTGTTTGTGTAAAATTTCATACTGATTTTATGGATTTGATGTTACCCATTGGAGTATGGAGATGCACTTAGCTAGATGTGATGCCGAACTTCTACGTTCATGTTTTGTAGGTGTATATAAAGTCGATCGGGTTGGATGATTTATGCGACTTAGGTACCTTTTCGTTTTGAAAAGTGAGGGTTAAAAGCGTTCGAAAAACAACTAGAGGGGTACAAGATAATATTTATGAATAGTTTAGGGTCCAATTAACAAATCTTGAGCACGCCGTGATAATATTGAATTGCGTGAACCAACGGAAGACGTCGTTGTCGTCTCCGATTCAAGTGGAGAAGCCATGGTGGTTTTTGTCACGATTTAAAGTTTGTTTCAATTTATAATTAAATATTTGAAATAAAAAAATATAATAATTTATACTATATTATAAAACATTTGATAAAAACTCTAAAAAAATATTTTTTATACAAAAAATATTGTTTATTAATATATATTATTTAAAATTCAAGATTACAAGTAAATAATAAATAAATATAACTTATTAAAACTCAATGTTTGAATTTATGTAACTAACTGCAGATAAACATAATCAAATATTGGATAAGCATTCCATTTTAATAATAAAAAATCTAAAATATAATTAAGATAATCAATGTGTTATAACAGAATATTTTAATTATTATCTTTATAAAAAATTATATTATTAAATTTAAATAAATCACTTTGTTATTAAACCTAAATTAAATTATAATCAAAAAAATGAATTAAAGAAATTACGTAATAAAATAAGAACTTTTAAATAGTTAATTTGATATTAATATGGATATATATTTTTTAAATTTTTTTAAAGATATCTTCAAATTTATATTTTATTTAAAAATAAAAACAATATTTTTTTCCTCAAAATTACATAAAACCGTATTATAACATCGACATGAGACAAAAATAAAACGAAACATTAAATTAAGGTGTATCTCGCTGTATTACACGAATACCCTTCTAGTTGTTAATAAATAAATTAGTAAATTTATTGGTTTTAAAAAGCAATTGTAAATTTAAATTAATACCCAAAATAAAACTTATATCAATTTGAACAAATTAAAAGTTAATAAAAAAAGTTTCATACATATGAAATTAATCAAATATTATTAAAAGGACAAATTGTATGAAAAAAGTAATATATTTTAACTTGATTTTTATTTTGGGTAATGAACTTTCAGAACTTTCATTTCAGTACCTAAAATGTAGAGTTTTGAACATTTAAGTACCCGAGTAACCTGTTAAAGCATTAACCATTTATCATGTTGATGTGATGAGTGATGTGAATCCAACCCAATATTATTTGCTGACGTGGTTAGTGACATGATTTTTTTTAAATCTAAAATTAGTCTTTTTTTAACCTAAAATATTAGATAACAATGACGACGTTATGATAAGAGAATTTTTATACAAAATTATCATATGAAATGTTATCTCGAGAATATATTACACATAAATTTATGTGGACAATGGTTATAACATAGAAATTCGACAACTTGTGTCGTGTCATCAAAATTCAAGTCAGTAGGTTATCTACGTTATAATAAAATTTTCATGGTATAATGCTTAAAAAATATTTTGAAATAGAATATTATAATAAAATAAATAAATAAAAATATAATTTATAATAAATGAAATTTAAGAAAGTACAATATTGTTTCTTGCACTTGATCATGGTTCTAGATAACTTGTTATGGTGTGTTATTGCATCAAGGCTTCGGTTCGCCGTCATACTAACCTCTATTACTCCACTCTAAGGCTTGACTTGCATTTTAACCCATTATGACACGTTACAACACGTTATGGCACGCCACAACATGTTATTACGTAAGGGGTGGAGTTACTATAATATATAACTTGAGAAACAAATGATCATTATGTACAAGACCTAGGATTTTAATAAATATTAATTTGTTATATAATACACACATACACATATATATATATATATATATGTGTGTGTGTGTGTGTGTTATATCTTAAGGCATGCCAAAAAAACATCATAGTATGATCACATCATTTGGAAGCTTACATTTAACCTAGATAATAATATATAAGAAGATACAAGATTGTGGTTTTAAAATAACTATTGTTACAAATTATTGATCGTAATATAATTAAAAGTGTCATGGTCATTGACTACAACATGGGATACCATGCATGGGTATCGTGGTCGGGTTATTACGGTAGAATTTTGATTATTCTGCACTTGGAACGTGCTCAGACTTTAAAACAAAGAGAAAACAAGTAAGCACGGGAATGGGTCGGAAATGAGATGGGGACCTCAATCCTCGTCCCCATTCCCCGATTATTTATCTTTATCTCCGTATCCATCCCCGTCCCCACCGGGGAATATAATCACATTCCCACCCGTAAATCAGCCTTTACACAAAAACCGACTGGGTCTAATGTTTCAAATACAAAAGTTCAATATCTATATTATAGGTTCAATTCAAAAATGAATTTGGTTGATAAGGATCGACTATTTTTAGTCAATTTCCATAGAAAAGAAGTACAGAAAAGGATATGCATCGATCAAGCAAGTATTAAGTCCAGAGAATATCATCCACAAAAATAAAACCAAACAAAGCACGTTGTAATCGACCCGGCTGGAATTGGATGACAATATGATCCACAAATTATCAAAAACAAGACCAATAACATGTCATGGAAATAAACGTCTAGATATTAACGTATTCAATATGTAACGTTCTTCGGAAGGTTGCGGATTACATTACTTTTCATGCCCATTTTGGATCGCATCGCCTCCACCCCTGACCTATTCATCTGCTTCATCACCTTCATCCTCACCATGTTCTCTCTCGATTGCACCGTTGACAAACCCATGCTTCTATACCTGGATATGTACACATGTTCAACATCATGCATAAACTAAATCAAACCAAACAAACCAACGCACTACATTCCACTCGAAAGTAGGATCTAAGAGGGATGAGATGTACAGACTTATCCTCCATCCCAGACCCAGAGGGTAGAGCGGCTTAAATTCACCCAGGAAATTAAATGATGGCTACAATTCATGTTTGCTTTAAATCTGTCTCAGTCGTGAATTTGGAGAGTAGCTCATTATAAGTTGCAATAAAAGTTGTGGGATATTTAGGCTTACCTTGCAGCCAACACAGCAGTAATGGCAATTCCATTTGGAGATGGACGTGGTTTTTGACGATAATAGCGCAAATATTCCCTAGAGCCAATTGATTTGGTTGATATTCTATCATCAATTGCTCTACTTATTATGAGTTCAGACCCACCGCTTCCGAGCTCTATGCTGTCACCTGTGCCATCAGCAGTCACGAGCTGCTTCCCATCTCCATCTAAGTAACTAGAATCATAGGAAAATTATCATATCAGCTAGTCATACGTGGTTTTACACTTTTACAGTAGTCTACATGCTATAAAAGGTGCATCAAGAAGGAACAATAGGAAACAGAGCTATGCTACATGAATTGGATTGCAAGAAAAGAGAAGTCAGATTCATTGATAAATACCTGCTGCTATAATCATAGAATTCTTCCAATTCAGCTTCTTCCTCTTCATCATCATCACCATAGTGCACTCTGCAATGACTTTTTGCCACCATATGCTTCCTAACTGCTTCTACACTGTTGAAAGGCTGGCAATTACTATTGCAGTATAAGCAAGTGTAATCACGTTTAACCTGTACAAAGAACCATAATAGTAAGACAAGTGTCGTAACCTCTTAGGGATAACATGAACACACATAATACTTTTTTTGAAGTACATAATATAATTTATATAAGGCAAATGCAACAAAGGCCATTGGTGAGGTTTGAATCCCTGACCTCTTAGGAGGCAAAGGCTCAGATACCGCTAGGCCAAAGGCCCTTTGGTCATAATACTTCAGTCCTAAGAAAAGAAAATTCTTTCTAATATCAAATGAAGTTCCCTTCGTTCACAAGTAGAAACCTTAAATTTCAAATTACCAAATGCGATCGATACATGATGAAAAACTGAATCAAGAATCCACATGCGATTTTTTTACCATCATGATCTTATATATTAAATTAATCACCCTCAGAAGTGATTTTGACAGGGAAATTCAGATGATCTCTTCTGCTATACATGGAGTGCCATCCAAAAGATGTACCCCAACAAAAGATTGCAAAGTAACCACCAATTGGCCTTTGCCTCAATAGTATATGGATCTCTACAATCCTTTACATGTAAACTCGAAGTCTCTTTAGAGACATGGGTTTGCATGTTTGTTTGACCATTTCAGAAAGAAAAAGGAATAGAAAAAGAAGGATTGCAAGTATCTTACCTTAAGTCCAAGATAGGTAAGAAGACCTTTTGGATCTTTCAGATACTCAACATCAGGTATGAAGAAACCATGATGCTTGTGCATATGGATCATGCACCTTTCAATAGTTTTATGGTTTTGGTCACACATAAAGCAACAAGTTGAATCCAGCTCATCCTCATCCTTGTCCTCATCCATATCCTCATCAGAAGGCACTCCATTCATCTCCATATGGTTCAAAGATGATGTCATTTCACCAATCACGTCATCGTTTTCGTCAACCTCCTCCCATTCATCACTTCCATCACTTTCCTCACTGAACTCCTCTTTATGTTGGAGATGCTTGTTCACAATACGGGGTGGAAGTGGCCTTATTATTGCCGCATCCTCGTTTTGGTGCCCATCCAGGGATACCCGAGTGGTATGAGCCCGGGAATTTAGATGTTGAGCATGAGCCTTGGAACTTCTATATCCTTTGCCACAAAGACCACAAGTATACAGCATAGGAGGTCCGGTCAGCTTACTTTTCTCTTCCGCAAGTGCGGACTGTCTAGCTAAGAAGAGTGCTTCTGTCACTCCTGGAACCCCTGCCATCTGAATTTCGAAGCCCAACTCATTAATTACAAATATGTGACAAATAAAATGACGAGATGTATCAAGAGAACACCAACATACACCTTCCATTCTGCTTTAAAAGAAATCAAATATGCATTAAACATTTACTACTCTGCTAATAGAACATGTTTGATCTCACACAAGAAAATCCATGTACAATGAAATTAAGATGACAAGAAAGTTTGAAGTCAAGATAAAGGGATTATGAGTATTCTAACAGTTAAATTCAACTATCGAGTACTTTCTTTCTCTTATTCTTTCTCAATCAATCATGTTTTACAAGGGCCGAACAAAGAGCATCTGGCTTCACGGAGAAGCGACATAAGAGGCAAACTTCTGTATTTTCCCCATACATCTAAGCAAAGATGATCAACTGAATTTTCTCCTTAGCCTCCTAACTAAAAAAATCCTCTACAAAATTGAGCACAAGAACCGAATAAAACTCTGATCATTTACAATCTTTCCCTTATATTACAGATCCAGAGCAAGAAAACATCAGAAATTGCTACAGATTACAACAGTAGCATCTACCTCTATCATACTGTCATCAAAACAAGTCTTCAACATTGTCACCAACTAACTATTAACAGTTAAAATAATCCAAAGAAACAAATTCCTAAAGACTTGAGACAGCAAATTCCTCTACTTCTATAACGCAATTAACATGTTCCAAACTTCCAATCAACAAAGTTGATGGAGATAATTTATCTCAGTGAGAGAGGAACCAGGAATGTAGATGTCGGAACATCTGTTTTTAAGTTCAATGGTGCAAAAAAATTGGCTCAAAAGCAAATAATTTCATCGTGACAGCGCAAACCAACCGATTTTATACCAAAATTAGTAAGAAGACCTTTTGGATTTGATAACAATTAGGTTAATCAGAAAAAGAGTAAAATCGAAGAAATTTAGTAGTTAACGCTTAACATACAGAAATTTAGCTTAAAACCTAATGAATAAACAAAGTCTATAGATTAATTTACCTTGCGTTTGAGGTTGTAGCGGTGCCATTCAGACTTGTAATGAGTCTTCTGATCGTTTTCATCAATGAGTTCTTTGTTGCAGGCGTTGCATGCTAACGCCGACATATTTCTAGAGAGAGAAAGAGAGGTAGAGATTGAGAGAGAGATACGAGCTATAACTAAAAACTGGATGTATACGAAGGGAAGGGTTTAAAGGCGGAGAACGTCGGTGGGAGGGAGGTAGTCGGCGAAGGCAAGACGACCTGACCTAATCGCTCGCGTCATGTCCCGGTGGCGCTAGTAGACCCGTCACCCGTGCCAGATAGCCCACTAAATACGACCCGTTAAAAAGCAGGGCTTTTAATATTTTTCTTATAAATAAAAGGTGTTACGCAATGATATTTATATTTTGATCCGGTTAAATCATACTAAAAGGATATTCGTACAATATAATAAAATACATTTTTATTTTAATGTTTTGTTTTATTTTTTTATTTTTATTGATATAATACGGTTTATGTGGTTCCGATAAAGATAATATTTTTACTTTTAAATAAAAATAAATTTGAAAAAGTATATCGATATTAATATCAAATTAACTATTTAAAAGTTCTCATTTTTTTTTTACAATTTTCTTCATTCAATTTTTATTATAATTTAATTTAGGTCTAATAGCAAAGTAATTTTTTTTGGCTTAACAATATATTTTTTATAAAGATAATGATTCTGTTACAAATCAATAATTATCTTAAAAAATATTTGATTATGTTTATCTACAGTTAGTTATACGAATTCAAAAATGAAACTTTGATAAATTGTACTTAGGCAAAATTTACTTGTAATTTTAAATTTTAAATAATATGCATTAATACACAGTACTTCATGAATAAATAATGGTTTTTAAAAGTTTTTTGTCAAATGCTTTATAATATAATATAGATACTAAAAATATAGTAAAAAAATAAGTTTTATTGTTAGTTGTTGTTTATCAAACACTTACTAGATAAGTGCTTACTGGTAAAATTCAACACTATCAGTTACTTATCGGGTAAGATTTTAGTCCACCAAAACGGCATCGTATGCAACAACTTACCCGGTAAGCGTTTACCATGGGAAGAGTCGTCGTTCTCACTTACCAGGTAAGACTCTTGGTCCTTGTCTCGTTCTTATCAGGTAAGATTCTTGGTGCTTACCATATTCATCCGATAATGTAATGTGACTTGGTAAGCGTTTATCCGAGTAAACGTTTGATAAACGGCTCCTAAATGTACATAAGAAGAAGATCGTAGCTGTGAATAGATTTAGGGTCTATTTTTTCAGGTTCATTCCATGTGCGGTCCAGACCCACAAGTGATCATCGCTACCCCATACGAGTGTCGTGTTTAGCATAAAGTTTGTTTAAACGTCAGAAATAACCAATTTCATATGATTTTATTGATAAATAATAGAATCAGAACTCACTGAACACTTAACATCATCAAAAGTAATTATTGATGTTTTTAAATGCATTTAGACACTATTTTTTGCATCGTATTATATGATAATTGATTGTCTTATTCAATATTACCAAATTCTTTTCGATGAAGATCATGTGATATTTTTTTTTTTGAAATATGAGTTAAGCTGAGAAGTGTAAGAAGGAATTTGAACCCTTAATCACTTTTAATCTCAAACTAACCCATGAATTGCATTTTGTAAAGGAATTTATCTGGTTTAGTGTTGATCTAATGTTTCTCTTCAATATGATTTGATCCAATAGTGGAGATCCCTTATTACCCTTCTCAATTCCCACCATAAGTAGATCAAAAGGAAGGGAAACGATAGCATGACCATCAGTGTAATAGCCGATGTGAAGAACATACAACGATGGGGTGACACAGAGTGACGAGGGAGAGTGATACCATTGTTTGTAAGGAGGTTGAAGGGCGTTAAGTTTGGAAACGGTAAAACTGATTTAAGTTTCTTTTTTAATTTAATACCTTTATAATCGGTTACAGGTAGCTGTGTTTGTTAAAAAGGTGCAAGTAACTAAATTTTAAAAGTTCTTTGGTTTATTTATTATAAAAAATATGTTCAAGGACTTGATCATTAAAAATAAGAAAGTGTAATGATGTTTCATTCAAAAAAATAGTTCAGGGACTTGATCATTTAAAATAAGAACGTTTAATAGTTTTTTCATTTAAAAATATAATTTAAGGACTTAATCATTTAAAAATGTGATAATTTGTTGGGTTTTTATGAACTTTTTTTTGTTTTTTTTATAATAATAAAAATTAGACGAAGGTATCATATTTTGATGGAGATAATAAATTATACACCATCTCCTATAAACTGGTATATCTCATCCCTCCCCGATTTCCCCTCACCATTAACATCGGTTAGTTAGGGTTTGGATATGTGTTATAGTTTAATTTTGATTTAGGGTTCGACTGGTGTTTATCAGTTGCTGGTCCATTTAGGGGTTTGACGTGATGTTGATTTTGGTCTTAGATATCAATTTTGATTTTGGTTTTTGGATCTTAGGTTTTGACTTAGATTTCGTGTAACCAGCCAAGAGGTTTGGTCCCTGCATAATCGACAAGGGATTCATGTAACAGAAGATGGATTTGGTCCATGTGTAATTGGTGGATTACAAAAGGGAAGAGGGTCCCCAATGATGGTAAAATGACTAAAATACCCTTTATTAAATTGGACTTAACAAAAAAAGTTAACAGTCGTTTGGATGTAGAACAAAAACCGTTACAAGGTGTTAAACGTGAGAGATAAATCTGTTCAAATAAAATTGCGGGACGAAAACCGTTAAAATTGACAGACGTTAGGAACAAAAAATGAACTTTACTCTCCTTCTTTAAGCTAATTATATTATTTTGTTTAATTATTTTTGATTGATTAATATTTAATTACTCAAATTCAATTTAAAGTTATAACATATTTTCTGAAATTAATATTTTATTCAAACGATTACTAATCTAGTTTTAAATTAATTCATAACATTTACTTCAAAAAGAAATTGATTTATAACTATCTATGTCTATACTATATTATAAAACATTTGGATAAAACTTTTAAAAACTCTTAAAATTATTAAAAACTCTTAAAT
>NC_037542.1:14705933-14723135 GCF_001531365.2 Cynara cardunculus var. scolymus | reverse complement strand
ATAATAAAAAAATTACATAAAAAAGTAGTTGATTTGATATTAACATTGATATATTTTGTTTTTCAAAATTTTATAATATCTTCAAATTTATATTTTATTCAAAAATAAAATCATTATTGATTTCTTAAAATTACATAAAATCGTATTATAACATCGACAGAGACAAATAATAAAATAGAACATTAAAATCAAGATGTGTCTCGCTGGATTACGCGAGTACTCTTCTAGTAACGTCTAAATGTTTTGTTTGATTATAAATACTTAATTAGGATTTCGGACCATCTCTAACAACTATATATGTTTAATTATAATGATGTGTTATGTGTTGAAACATTCACACCTCCATTTCTCCTACCCGTTGTCCCCCTTTCTTGGCCTCGATTTGGTACCGCTCTCGCGGCCGGCACTGAAAGGTGCCTCCTCACAAAGGGGGTCGCAGTGACCAGGCCCGGGCGACTGTTTACCAAAAACACAGGTCTACGACTACGATTAGCACTTTATTGGTTCGGTTCTACATATCTTTATGAACACAATATCACCATGAACTCAATAAGCATTTCCAAACCAAAGACCGTTACAATTCAAAACATCTTACGATACCGATGCTCCTCACAAGCAGCTTCTACTTGGTAAATATCGAATACAACGATTGTATCACGTCGTATTGTGAAACAAACCAATCAAAAAACCCATAAACGCGTAGCAGGGTGAAAGCTTTCAGAAGCTGTACAGGATCATCTTCATCATTCCCATATACATGTAGCCAAAATTACATACATACATACATACAACTAATGCAATATTAGCTATGTAATATACATTTCCAGAAGCAACTAGTTACCTTTTTTTTTGTGTTTCTTGCCTTTCCAAATATGCCGAAGGAAACCACCCCGTCTTTCCGTTGCATTCACCTTCAGACCATCCATTAGGAGACACCTATCAAACACAATGTCAGAGTCCCACATCTGCTAGACTAAACCATTTTTGCTTAATATATATTGGAACCTCTCTTCTCTTCTGGAAAGTTATCTAATGGGTTCTGACATATTCTTACACAAAACAGAAATGGAACACAATATATTTGTCCGTGCATCGCCACAAAAGAATGTAACATGCATGATACATCTGCTATACATGCAGTATTGTTTTATAAACCAAACTAAGGGGCCGTTTACCAAAAACTCAGGTAAGCGTTTACCAAGTCACGTTACCTTATTGGATGAATATGATAAGGACCAATAATCTTACCGAGTTAGAGCAAAGCAAAGACCAAGAGTTTTACCCGGTAAGTGATAGTGTTAAATTTTACCGATAAACGTTTACCGGGTAAGTGTTTGGTAAACGACCCCTAACCCAGTTTATCTCATTAGGAGGTGGGGTCTGAGCCTCTGAGAAATGGAATGTAGAAAGACCAGACCTCCAATAAATTGATTTTTTTATCATGTTTGGTCATAAATCCTACTTTCTGGCAAGAAATTAATATTTTTCTTGACATATTTGTAGTTAACGAGCTTTAATAGTAACATCAATCTAATATTGTCGGAAAATAAAGCACATTCGCCAAATAAATAGCCTTAGTGGTAAGAGTTGCCAAAAGAATGCATTCCTAATACTAAGGTATTAGCGGAGGAATACCTGGCGAACTATAACATAATCATCAACGGTTAGGCTCAACTCACCATCAGCTTGAGCATCAAACGGATGAATGACCTAATAAGATGAAAGAAACGTGTTATATTACATATAAGATAAACAATAATGAGAGAGATTATGTGCCAATTATCATACAAAATGAGGTTTCGTGGCTTTGTTGTATGTTTCTCTATTCCTCATCTCCGTTCTGTGAGTCAACCTACGTTGATTCTCATATCATGGAAATAGGACCCACAACTGAAAATGGGGAATGGTTAAACGAATGGAGCCTAAAGTTCTATTTTTCTTAACATGCTATACAACAAGAATATAGTATCATCCTCATTTAAGGACTAAAAGGAGCGTAAAAACAACAATACAGATTACTGCAGGTCCAGAAAAAGTAGCAAGAAAGAAGTGATTATGACAAGCTTTTTAAATTTATTCATAACATGAACTAAAATTGAGTTAGATTATAAACATGCAGGCATGGCTCCTATAAACAGTACACAAGCTTTACCTTTCCAATAAAATAGTCATAATCTTGATTTTTGTTCAGATGCTTGTCATGTACACATTGAGTGGCATCCCCAGATGCAACAAAAATATCTCTCTCTGCAGCAGATTGAGATGAATCTTGTATATGCATCACCAAAATCATCTGCTAGCGATAAAAAAAATGCTTGCTTGTTAACCTAATTCTTAGATAAATAGTTAAGAATGCAAAAAAAAAATGGTAGGCTATGAAGAACCAAATGTTTATGGAAATGAAAATGGAAATAGGATACATAATGACGAACCTCAGCATGTAGCTCCTCTAGGATAGCCAAAACATCGCGGTGATAAGATCTTTCAGTATCCACCTATGAGTTTGGACAATTTCTCAGTCTTAATAACAGTTGACTCAAAACTAAAGTTCTCCATAGGGTAAAAGCGTGGACGTATATGAACTTTTTAGAATGATAAGACAGACAATAAATGCTTGATTGCAGAGAAAAGGCGCCAAAGTTTTCTTTAGTCTTTAACTCATAAAATGATCATACCACATAATTTCTGGACAACCTATTATAATTATCATATTATAACCAAATAATGAATCATCTATGGTCTGGTAACTATAACATTTACCATCATAACAAGCTTTTGCAAGGTTATTTGTTGTTGTTGTTCCTCCACCGACAACATAGCAGAGATTGCTTCTTTCTGAAGTGTTACCATGGAAGATCTAAGCTTGCTCAACTTACTTTCCATGTTCCTGAGTTTTAAGGCGCTCTCTACACTAGGATCTCTGACCTTTGTTTGGCGTCTTAATACTTCCACGGCCTGGCCAAACAGTTCATCTTAATCAACTTTTAACACAATATATCTCCGTAGTCAAACTCAAAAGTACCTGTGTCTCAACTTCTTGGCGGAGTTTGTCACAACTCCGAGCCAAGTGACGAGCATCCTCCAAAGGAGATCCTCTTATTGATGCTCTTAGTGGCCCAGATACCTACAAGAAAATGAGGTCAATAAACATCTGCATTTTCATAAAGACAAGGAACCCACGGGATCAGCTCATTATAACGTAGACATATGTAAGAATGTGTGATGTGTGTACTAATTAATTTACTAAAAATAAAAACATGACACCATCAAACATTGCAGAGACCAAGTTCCTAGTGTGCATTTGAATTCTATTTCAACTAACGCGGTCGTACAAAGAGATCCACAAACCAAAAGGTGCAATGAATTTTTTTAAAAGAGTGTAGAATGAGAAATTCACTAGCTAAAGTGTGCGCATAAATCACTTGCTAAGACCTAAGATGAGCACTCTTTAACAGGATAAGTCTTTTAGTCCTGCCACAGTGGCTAGTGGCTTGAAGACCTAGCATTGTCATTTGTTAAGGTCATTAAATGTCGGATGGAAGTGTGTTCAAGTGGTTGCTTCTTTCCATTGTCATGTTGACATTTTCAATATATCACCTCCATCAAGTGGCATCCATATTAGATAATAAAAGCATTTTACATGATGATCAAGTTGAATCTCAGGGTGGCGTTGAAGTGTCCTAGTCAGCTATTACACATAAAATTTAATATACCAATGTGCACTAGATGCCAGCTTTTCATTATGTGAAAACATTCTCCATGATATTTTTGGATGAATAGACAAAATGATGTTTTCACAATGGGATCTACCAGACAACCATTTCTATTTAATATTTTTTTTCTATTTTTTTGTAGGGGGGGGGGGGACTCTTACCCTGCCTATACAAGATCTTTTACTGTAAATTGGTGTGAAGATATTTTCTTCTGAGTGGTTTATGATCTCTAGACAATGCCTTCATTCAGGCAAGAGAAAACAAGAAGAACCATGCTTTAACAGAGAACGTCAGGATAGAAAGTTTTTCTACATTAGTTACTATTCAAATGCACACATTAAATTATAAGAAATGGTCAATTTTTTACTTTTCTCCAATGTTAATGTGACATCACAATAATCATCATTGAATAAAAGTGAAGCTACCTGATTGTTAAGTATCTCAAGCATAGTTTCCCTCTTCTCTTCCATAGAACTATGTGAAGTTCCAAGTTCCTGAGCAATCCTTGCAAGGGGAAAACCAGCATTTACATTCTCAGTCCCAAATTTGCAACAATCTTCAGCCAACCTTTTTGCTACAAATGCCAACATAAACTATTTATCTTCCATTTGTAAGAAACATAGAAAAGGCCCAACCATGTCAAAACATTAATATAAAATCTAGGATCCCCATGTAGGAATCTTGTTGTAAAAAGAGATTAAAATTTAAGAGCTAGATGAAACTTTGAAATACAAGACGTTGTTTGTATGTTGCTTCTGGAAATAAAATAGTATATTGTGACTCAAAGTTGTATTGATACATATTTGGAAATATTCCTTAAAGCTGATACTGGTCCCTCCCTCTCTCTTCTTAGACATGGATACCATGACATGGCGGTATTGATGAGCATCTTGCCACAAGATTAGTGGCTTATACAAGAAAAAGAGTAAGTTAAAATCCCTTCCAATTAACTGATCAAAAGATCTTAGGTTCCATGCTCACCACAATTAGTCATAAGTCTTCACACAAACTCTTAATTTCATGATTAGCATCGGAAAATTTAGTCCAGAAATGGGTTTAATGGTGTATATCAATTCAGGTTTCAAAACATAAGGGTGAAAATTTACTAGTCAGTTTAAGTTTTTACGAATAAAATTTTATGGTTATCCATAGATGTAAGGATACAATCAATTTGAGATGTCTCAAATTAAAAAGTGCACCAAAACTACCTTTTTGATGGAGGGAGTATCATCAATGCTCAAAGGAGAAATTGATAAGAATGTTAGTCACAGGATAAGAGGAGGTGGATGAAAAGGGAACAAGCTTCTGAAGTCTTGTGCGATCAAAAATTTCGATCAAAGTTGAAGGATAATTTCTTAAAACACAACCAATATGGAATAGAAGACTATTATTGTTTCTATAGAGTGACAGTACAACTTATAACTTCTTTTTGTTTCATACTTTAGGCACCCCAACCAATATGGGATAATAGTCTATTATTGTTGTTGAAAAATAGTACTGTGTGGCAAACAAATATAGAAAAATTTCCATTATATGCTTAGAGGTTTAAATGATAAAGGCTAGTTTTCTGAATGTGGGAGGCATTATATTAGGACCAACTCAAATTAACAAGGCATGCAGCACAATTGTCCAAGGTACCCATCATTGCTCTCTCATGTTATGTGTATTTACATGCATTTGCATTGCCTAGCCCTTTTAAATTTCTATACCAAAAGATTATCTAAGCAATGTCTCATGTTTCAAATAATTGTGAAAACTCAATTAAACAGAAGTACAAATTCTACTGACGAAAAAAAACTTCATAAAATAAAAAGAAACGGAAAAATAACCAAACCCGCACCCATTTGCATTTGCTTTGTGCTTATTGAAATAAAACCTTCAACACCACGAACAATGTCCTTTTGGAAATGCTGACACATAAAGAAAATTAAGTGGTAATTAACATCATAAATGCATTGATTATCGAGTGTTGGATACAAGACTTTAACAAAAAAACCTTCAGAAAGGGGTGTTAAGCATACCTTAGTTACCCTTGTAGAGCTATAGAGATCTTGAAGCTTTTGGTGACGATGAAGTTCCTCGTCATCAAATATTTCAGCATCTTTCCCCAGTCGACTTAATACAGCCTGCCAAAAAGAAGACTCTCACATACATTGAGAGCTCTAATTCCTTTTCGAATTTTTTCTCCTACCAACTACATCACACATTGTTAGTCGCACCAATAATGATAAATTCTTTTTAATGAGTTGTGTTGATTAAAAGTTAGCTCAAAAATAACAAGCATGTGATGACATCTGCTTAGCGATGTGAAGCTTATCTATAGCCTGTAGGTTTTTCCATCTCAGTCAAGTTTGCAATATGTCTTCATTAATGGTGGTTGTATGTGATGTTTGTGTTAAAATCTGATATTTATCTAGTTCCTTAATTGTGTTCTAATGGCGGAACAAGAGTGACAATTGACCATGATCACACAGACTCTCACATGAACAGATAAATCTTCTTGAACTGCATAGTGAACAATGTCCTATCCACTATTAACAGGACCTAGAAAACAGGGTGCCAGGGTCCAAGGCATTTCACCAACTTCAGAATAACCTTGATTCCCTCATGGGAAGGTGGGAAGGACTTCGAACATGAAATGCAAAGATGATGGAATAGCAACAAGAGAAGACCTGAAGATAGAGATTAATCAACAAAACAAAGTTTACACCAGCTTCACAAGTACGATCTTTGCTGAATGGGGCATTGCTAATCCACCATCCACTGAGTATTTGAGTGTACAGCTAGTATGGTAAGAACACCGAGCAATAGTGGATCAGTCACATTGACTTGGTTGTGAGTCATATTCTTTCATTCCTACACACTCTATCACATCCAAGAGGCTACAACTAATTGGGTCAATTATTTTTGCCAGATATATAAGAGTAAAACTGGAAAATCATTTATCATCAACAACATTATTTGTTTGGCCAATCACCCCCCCTCTAAACGAAGACATCTATTTTGAGGTGGAATGTTGACCATTTTACTCATAGACGAAGAAGTTGGTCTAACAGGAAAAGTTAGAGGTGATCCAAATAATTGGCTGAGCAGCTCAGCAAAGCATATAACATCCCAATAAAAAGGCCTTCACAGATAACATGTCACTAGCCCCAGTTATACTAAAAAACAGAGGCCGAATTGACTTGTTGTCATCCCTTGGTATATAACCCTACATCAACACAAAATACTTCGAAGCACTATTCATAATTCCCCATGAACTAGAACTTACTCCTAAATAATCACTGAACTGTTGGAACTGCAAATGATGCTCTACAGGAGTATGTATAACTTTGAGCTTCAATATTTTCTACAACCCATATTACAAATAATCCAATAGCTTATAAATGCTTCAATCTCGCCATATGCAACCTAAATCATATGAACCTCGTGTCCCCCAGTCAAAACTGACTCCCACAGTTTTTCACACATGGAGACATACATTTCTACAACACAAAAGTAGTATACACAAAATTACTTATACAAATTAGAAGAATAACGCTAAATCAACATAATAATCAAACGACAGACAAAATTTTCACAGGGTTTTAAAACTTGGACCAAAAAACCTGTCCTCTTTTTAGGGTAATAAAAGAAATCCAGAATTATGATACAAAATCACGTAAACTAGCACCAGAAAGAAATCATGATTCATGAATGTTAGGGGTTGTTTTGATTAGTGTTATTACCTGCTGCTGTTTGGCCACTTGTTCCCTGAGTTTGGTGGCTTGCTTTCTTATAGCCTCCATTTCCGAAATTGAAGTGAAAACAGAAGTTGCGAGTGAAAGAGATGGATCAAAGAGTGATTTGAGAGAGAATGAAGACAACTGTTGATGACGCGTAGAGAAGAAAAAGGGAAGAATTTTAGAAAGTTAATTGACAGATACGCTTTCCACAGTTATGTAACTGTTTAAGCGCGCTTCTTTAATCATGCTACGCCTTACAGCCTCCTGCTTCACCATCGGATATTTGACTTTCTATGCTTAACTAAATAAATTATATTTTTTTAAAAATACAAAATCAAAGGTCAAATTGTATAAAAAAATAACATACTTTAACTTGATTTTTATTTTGGATAACATATTTTCAAAACTTATAATTTGGTACATAAAATGTAAAGTTTTAAACAATTAAACATTCGGGATAACTGGTTGTAACATTAACCGGTTAAATTAACATATTCATATCAGCAAATAATATTGATTTGGATATGAAATCACTTGTTACATCAGTATGGTAACCGATTAATGCTTCAACAGGTTACCCAGTGATTTAAATATTTAAAACTTTACATCTTAAGTATTAAAATGAAAGTTTTGAAAGTACGTTATGTAAAATAAGAATCAAGTTAAAATACATTATTTTTTCATGCAATTTGTCCAAAATCAAAGACCAAATCTTCATATTTAAAGTATTTTTAATGTAATTTTTTTTAAAATAAAAAATCAAAATATAAAATTTTAAAAAAAGTTGCATTCTCCAACAAATTTTTTATTTTAGAGATTTTAACATAAATTATATCATTATAATATTCTCTAATTTACCATCCTAATATACTTTTTTTTAATTATAAAAAATTTAATAACTTAATCTCATTGGTGCAATTTAAAAAATTAATCATTTCTATCTTCCAACATCTGAGTTTTAAAGAATTCTCCGCATTTAGAGTTTCTCCAAGATTCTCTATTTTAAAAAACAAGATAGTAAAGTTGTTGGAGCATTTTACATAATAAAAAGCTCAAAATAATTTCAACATCATAATACGTTTAAAAACAACGTTATAAAAAAAACTAATAAATCAATCTTGTTGTAAAACATGAAAATGACATTTCTCTTTCCTCACTGGAGAGTTTTACAGAATTCTCTATATTTTGAGTGTTGTCTAGATTTCTCTATTTTAAAGAACAGATAAGGAATCTGTTGGAAAAATTTAGAGAATAAAAGCTTCATTTTCTTTATGTTAAAGAATCTATTAGATATGCTTTAAAATAGAGATTTTGAGCATTTTTCTTCAACAGATTATCCAAAATCTTCTCTGAAATGGAAAAAGTATGTGGAAAAGGATGAAATTCTCTAACTTTTGAAAACTTCCCAAAATTGATCACTTAGGGATTGTTTGTTTACCTCTTAATAGTTCTATTAAGAGGCAACATCTGAATCGTTAAGAGGTGAATCTTGTTTGGCAAAAAAAAAATATGCCTCTTAATGGTTCTAAAACCCTCTGAATAATTTTGTATCCTGGATCTCCCTTAACCATTAAGAGCCCTAATTTCATTGTACACAATTATCAAACAATTATATTTCATTTTGTACTATATYATAAGAGTCTCTTAATCATTCTGACCACTTAATCATTTTGCACCAAACCATTCAGCAATTGCCAAACAACCCCTTAGATAAAAAGAAATTATTATTTTTTATTATTTCTAGCAATAAAAAAATCTTGAAATTAAATGTTTAGTATGAATAAATAGTATTTTATTAATTGTATTGGATATTTTAATAATGTAATTACTATTATAATGTCTAAAATTGTTGAAGATGAAAATAAAATTTTTTTTTGAAATTTTTGACTTTTGATTTCTTTATTTTGAAGAATATGCTAGAGATGACAGAACAAGACAGGGATCTATGTCTTATGTTTGACATGACTTTTATGTGGAACATACATGAACAAAGTGGAACATGTCTGTTCCACCCCTACCCCATGGAACAAGATGGAACAGACTTTTGTTTTACCAATATAACCTCAAAATAAAACTTAATTCTCTTATAAAACGTCAAATAGGTCTCATATTCACATTTTATTCATTCTTTAAATTTATTGTATTTATGTTTCTTAAACTTTCATTTTACCGTCCTCAAAATATTATTTTTGTACGGTTTCTATATTTTATTAATTTATGTATTTTATTATATATTAGTAATAAAAAATAATGAAGAAAAGAGATAAAAATAAAAATTGAAAATTACATAAACTTTTTATTTGGTGTCATTTTAATTGTTTTGACAAAAACTTTCTAATGATATATTTTATTATAAAAATTAATTATTCTATTATATTTTACAAAATTACATAAACTAATTAAAATAAGCAACTCATTAGGGTAAATTAGTCATTTTACTTATCTTGTTCTATCAAATTTTATCTTATCAAACGTTGAACAGTTGTTTTGTTCTGTCTGTCCTGTCTAGACACCAAACACACCCTTTATGGTCGATATATGATATTTTGTACTAATTGGCT
Organism: Cynara cardunculus var. scolymus; assembly: GCF_001531365.2. Classification (NCBI taxonomy): domain Eukaryota; kingdom Viridiplantae; phylum Streptophyta; class Magnoliopsida; order Asterales; family Asteraceae; genus Cynara; species Cynara cardunculus. The sequence continues at coordinate 14,713,136 of NC_037542.1, read as the reverse complement.
CAACGTTTCACACATCAGAGCCTAAAAATCATTTGAAAATGATTGTTTGATAGATGTATTTTTTCGTATATGAAATAAATGGATTAATTGATAAGATGGTCCAAGTTTGCAATAAATTTTGGATATGTTATCGAATTATTAAAATATATTTAACTAAATTGGTGTTATTCACATCGAACTATACCATAAAAACTAAGTAAAGACGTTTTTTAGAAATATATACGATTATGCGAATGTAATATATGAAACAATATCATTTTGAATTTTTTACAAAGATCGTGGCATTACGTCACATCGACCATCAACAATGATACAATTGATTTGCTTGTGGTTTTACCCCAATCTTCACGAAATTCCCTTGGCAAGACGATCATCTCTTATTTCCACGTTTTTTGGGAGCACGGGGTCTTTGGAACGAACCTCTGGGAACAAACATAAATATTAAACCAATATGTTTACACTGTTTACCAATCAAGTTATGTTCTACTATAAAAAAAGACAGTGAAAATACCTGCAAGATTGAGGAACCGTCCAAGAAGCAGAGCTAAGTGTTGCAGTTTCATTCCCAAGTGACAACATGTATTTTCGCCAATCTTGGAGCATAATTCCGATATCATGAACCTTGTTCTCTAACCCAACACAGCAATTGGCATGCATGGTGCATACCTTGTCGAAATCCCTGCTTGGCTCACAAAATCCACCGAAAAACGACGTATCAAGAAACCGGATCCGTATCCTTATGTGACTAATGAAGGGATCGAACTTGATCTTATTGAACACGTCTTGATCATGTAGACCTGTATAATTCAATCTTGAATCGAACCAGTACTTGTAAAACTGGATTGTCCTGACGTTTGACTTTACATAAGTGAAACCTCCATTTGGGAGATTGTTGAGGTCAAATGGGTTCCCTCTAAAGTAATCACAAGCAATTTGGAAATCACCATCTTCATGGAAGTGTGGAAATGGATCCCTAAACCACATTATGTCTGCATCCTTCATTTACATAAAAAATTTATTAACAAAAGATTTATATTTTCATAAAAGGAGTTATCATTTTAACTGTTATTAATGATTTATGATGGTTAATTTGATTGAAAGTAAACGAAAATTATGTAACTGATTTGATTATAAAATTATAAATATGTAATAAAAGACTATTTTATCTGTATAAATAAAAAAATGTATAAAAATAGAGTTCTTTTTTATCTATATTGCCTTTATTAATAACTAGAAGGGTACTCACGCAATGCAGCGAAATATATCTCGATGTTGATGTTTTGTTTTGTTTTTTTTGGTCTCTGTCGATATTATAATATGGATTTGTGTGGTTTTGAGCAAACAATAATGTTTTTTTTAAAATATAAATTTGAAGATATCATATAAATTAAAATATATGTATATATAAATATTCTCATTTTTATGTAATTTCTTTAATTCTATTTTTTTAATTATAATTTAATTTAGGTTTAATGACGAAGTAATTTGTTTTTGCTTTAATAATATAATTTCTATAAAGATAATAACTAAAGTATTCTGTTAGAACTCAATAATTATTCTAATTATATTTTAGATATATTTAAAATGAGAATTTTAATCTTTATTTGATTATATTTATCTACAGTTAGTTACACGAATTCAAAAATGGAACTTAATAAGTTGTACTTATGCACTATTTACTTGTAATCTTGAATTTTAAGTAACATGCATCAATAAGCAGTACTTAATGTATAAAAGATGATCTTTAATAGTTTTTGTCAAATGCTTAGTATAGATAAAGGGTGCAAGAGAAAATAGTACCGTGAAGAGGAAGTCATACCCTAATTCTAGAACGGTACGTAGGAAATCGATTCTTCTCCACATCATTTTCAAATAATCCGCAGCCATAAAATACGCTTCCTCGGAGAAATCCACCCCATCAGTATTGAGGTTGTAACAATGCGGATGTAACTTCAAGCAACGAGCATATGCTTTTTGATCCAAGGCTATGACAACCAAATGATTTAGAAACCTCTGTGTTTGATTCCCTATTTGGAAGCTCTCAAGAAGCAGATCAAACATAGAATTTGGTTCCGCCCAAGCATCGTTTATAGCAGTTATTACAATCGTATTATTATTTATTGCCGCCTTTTTGAGTATGGTTTTCAATTCCCCGATTTTGTTGTCCTAATAAAGAATAAAAAAACAAATTAGAATTAAAAAACACATTATAGCATCTCCAACATATATGTTATAGGTTTTCTGTCTCTTCTTTTAAATTTGGCGATTTCGCCGTACTCTCTCCTTTTATCTCTATTTTAGAGGAGAATTTAGCTCTACTGTTATAGCAAATTTTTCTTAAATCTTTGAAATTTATAAAATAGCATAACTGTTGGAGATATTTTTAATATCCAACCGACCAATTTACTCTTAATTGACGTTTGTTTTGTAAGAGGTGCTGAAGTCTGAAGTCTTATTTTACTTCTGATTTATAAGAGGTGGTGCTATGTCTGAAATCTGGATAAATAAGAATGTTTGTTTTTGTAAACCGATAAACGTCTGAATTTGTTTAAATTGTTTATATTACCCATTAAAAAATTATATTGTTGAATTTATAAATAAAATTTATACAATTTCACATATTTATTCATCATCATTAAAAAATTTATATCTAAAGTATAATTAACATTCATTTAAACGAAAATATGTCATTAACGTATTTAACACATTTAAATTATTTTAAAATACATCAATTGAGAGACTTGAAGATTGATTTGCTAAGGATTGATTGAGAGAAATGATCAATTAAGGTTAATCAATTGAGAAATGTCGTTGTTGTTTGAAGAATAATAAGAGTCAAATAAGATGTTGGTTTACCTCCTACCAGATAAAAGAACAATAAAAATAAGTGTCTTTAAAAAATTAAAAAAAACAAACGGTCTAAATGATTTTACCTCTTAACGAATCAGACATAATAGGTAAATAAGATTTTTTATAAACAATAATATTCTTAAAAATATAATCATATTTTTTTATTATATTTAAAAACAACCAAAGGTTTCAATAATTTGTTTGAATATTGGTAATTTATAAATTCAATAGAAAAAACAAACTTCTTTGATTGGTCGAACCGAATATTTTTTTTCGTTCAATTATTTTTTCGTCGATGTATTAACAATAGAAAATAAAACATACATACGGTTATCGTATGCATAGTTTCTGACAACGACAGAATGCTTACCGATCGCGAATTTCTGTGACCGATGATGCCGGGAAACCGTAAGGGGAGAGAAGAGTGATACAAAAAGAGACACGAAAAAGCTACCATGGCAAAGATGATCACCAGTTTAGGAGTCTGGTGGTGGTGGTGGTTGTTGGACTCCGGTGGTGGAGATTTGTGATGCTGATGACCGGCGGCCGTCGTATTGGTTCCCGTCTCTAAACCCATATGGTGGTTGTTGGTCGGAGTGGTGTTTGTTTGGCATGTATATGGGCAGCCGCCCAGCACCCTTTTATTGATTGGAGTAGTGAATACAATAATACAAGTCAACTAATAAATGCTAACGTTATGAGAAGCAAGTGTTTGTATTTTTATATATTAATATATTATAAATAAATAAAAATTCCCTTGTGGCTACGGAGGTTCAAATGTGGTAGCTCCGGACTATTTGTAAGGCAGGTGGTCGTTCTGGGATTAGTCGGCTCGCATAGCAGGTTGGATATCCACGTTAATCAATATATATATATATATATATATATATGTATATATACAACTTTTCCCCATTGTTAGACAATTAACTAGAATCGGTAGCTTTGTATCAAGTCAAATTAGTCAACGCGTATATCGATTGTATCAGTTAAATTGGTACCAACATTACAGTCGGTTAATAGTATCATATAAAATACTTAAACTTGATTGGTACAAAGTATTGAAAGTCACGTACCACGGTAGTATCATGATACCAACTTATTTAACTACTTATTAGTTTTGTATATTTTACTTATTGAATATTAAGGACAAATCGCATGAAAAAATAACGTAATTGAACTTGATTTCTATTTTGGGTAACATACTTTCAAAACATCCATTTTGGTACTTAAGATATAAAATTTTAAACAATTAAGTACTCGGGTAACTGGTTGAAGCATGGTAACCGGTTAATACTTCAACTAGTTACTCAGTTACTTAAATGTTTAAAATTTTACATCTTAGATACCAAAATGGATGTTTTGAAAGTACGTTATCCAAAATAGGAATCATGTTAAAGTACGTTGTTTTTTCATGCAATTTGCCCGAATATTAAACATTGTAACTTTAACTATCAGTTTTGTTTGAACCACGAGGATCGTATCATGGTGGGTAAGGTCAAGGGGATGATAAAATTAACCGGGTTCGAATCCTGCCATGTATACATTTGTAGCCACTGGGAGATTTACCTCCGGGTTATGGATGACACCTACATTCACAATTTATCATGGGATTAGTCTAGGGCTCTAGGCGAAGTTTGAGATCACTTATTTCCAAAACATTTGAACTTCTGCAGATTCTATTCATTGCAGTTAAAATCTTTTAAACGTCACATGTATTATCTAGAAGCTCAATGTCACTCAAAATGGCAACTTTTCATATATATAACGTGAAATTGGTATAAAACCAGTAACAAACGAAAAATATTAGTACTAGTTAAGTTGGTACCAAATATAGTTAATTAATACAGGATATATCATGAACTAACTGAAACTTTGTGCACAGAAGAAAAAATTCCAAAATTTTAGTGTGTTTTTTGGTCAAATATCCAGTTCAAGAAGTTTCAAAAAGGATAATGTTATGTAGATTTTTTAAAAGAGACTCTAAATAAAGTTATGTGGGGTTGGAGAAATAAACACCAAAACAACTATTTGGCGTTTGTATCGGGATTTGTGACTTTGTTTTCTTGCAGAGATGATTATTTTAGTATAAATTTCGAAGATATATGAGAGCTTCAAATTCTAGAGTAAATTACAAGTTTGGTCCTTTGGTTTATACCAATCTCTGAAAGTGGTCATTAGATTTCAATAATTACAATTATCATACCTATTGTTTACATTTTGCTTTATAGTTGATCCCTGACTACTATGTTAAGTGAGAGTTATATGTGTCTTTTTACCCTTTTTTTATTTGTATCTCAAGGACAATTAATATATAACCACACATACACACACATTATATATATAGGAGATTATTAAATGGAGAACTGATTAGTTTGTAGTAACCGTGAGATCCAATTTGAACCACTCGTTTGAGATATTTAAGGATGTTTCTTAAATAAGCTAAAAGAGTAATATAGTATTTCGATTTTTTGCAACTAATCAAAATATTTATTTAAATTTTTTAGAAGAAAATATTTGATTAAAATTGGTTATCTAGTATATCAATTACATAATGTACATCGTATTTTAAAGACATTGATGAATAAAGTGTATCATAATGATAACGTTCACAATGTTTCACGTATATCACAATGTATTTTCTTTGTTTTATGAAACGTATCATAATGTGCATTTTCGTTATTTTTATTGTTTTACAAAGGGTATCACATTGTGCATCTTGTATGTAACTATGTATATCTGGGTATCACAGTAAATATCGTTTGTAGGTATCACAATGTGTATCTTGTATTCACATAAGGTTTATCGGAATATTAAGGTTCGTCGAATAAGATTCGTCGGAGAGATGAGAGAGGATATTTATAAAATCTCTAAAATGCCTTTAATTAATATTTTAAGTGAACATTACCAATTTTATTAATTTTATTAATTTTCTAATTTAACCTTTGATTTATGGTTGAGATTGGATCTTACGGTTACCACAAATGAAACAGTTCTCATTTGATTAGGCATATATATATATATATATATATAGTGTGTGTGTGTGTGTGTATAGGTGTGGTTATATATAAATAGAAAATTTCATTTCTTCTGCAATACTCACGTACACTTCTATAATTATGGATCTACTACAAGAAATTCAATGTGTAATCTTAGCATTTGCTGCGTATCTCGTTTGTACACGGCTTCTTTTTATTTTCGGGGCCTCTAGTGAGTTACAGACAGAGTTCGAAACGGTCAAATCGAAAAACCCGTGCTTAAAAATATTTTCTTTTCGGACACAGGTTTTGGACGGTAAAAAAATAAAATGGGCTCGAGTAGGGTTTTATGTAACGTATTAATAAGTTATACCCATGCAAAACAAAAGAAAAAAGGTAAATTACAATTTTGGTCCTTGAAATAAAGACAAAAAGCGTAAAAAGACACATATAATCCTCACTTAACGGACTAATTTAACGGAGTTAATGACCATAGAATTCTCAAAGCAAAATGTAAACTACAGGAATGATAATTATAGTTATTGAAGTTTAGGAACCAATTTCGAAGATTCGTGTAAATCACAGGGACCAAAATTATAATTTACTCCAAATTCTATTAAACTAGTGTGAGAACCGCGCGTTGCGCGATAACATGAGTATTTTGGTTAATGATTCGAAGATTGTCTATATAAATAAATATTAGTTGTTAATAGAATTATCAACAAATAATATTATTAACAATTAATATTAAAATAATCTGAAAAGGTTAATAAAATCTAATTAGTGAAATTTTAACACACACACACACACACACACACATATATATATATATATATATATGGGATGGTTCAAATAGAAACCAACCATATGGTACAAACTATGTGAACCGATCTTGATCGTTCATTTCATCATCAAACGGTTATTATTAAATGAGATTAAATAAACAATAATTTAATTAATGTATTAATTGATATGTGTATGAACAATTGTTCAAAGGGDAAMTTKGTCAAACGGTCATTATTAAATGAGTATTAAAAAATAATCAATTAATCATTAAATTAATTGGGYTGCTTATGAACAATTGTTCACAGGGTATTTTGGTAATAAATCCTCACGCATCGTGAACCCGATATTCTCCAGCCGATTTGTAACCTACGATCGATTATGAACATATTCACAACTCATGTCACATGTCGGCCCTATGCTCGTGTGAACAACATTTGTGTCTTGCAATGTAAACACTATGTTCATTTGTTCATATATGTTCACATGTCGGCTCTATGTTCGTGTGAACAGCATCTGTGTCTTACAATGTAAACACTATGTTCATATGGTGTGATGTTTTTCAATGTCATACCGTATGACATCGTCACGGGTT
>NC_037542.1:14701002-14705516 GCF_001531365.2 Cynara cardunculus var. scolymus | reverse complement strand
TCAAGATCGGTTTTCATAGTTTGTACCATATGGTTGGTTTATATTTGAACCAACCTCTATATATATATATATATAGAGAGAGAGAGAGAGAGAGAGAGAGAGAGAGATAGATATTTGTTTAGAAATAAAATTAAATAAAATGAGTAATAATAACAACAAAGGTGTGAATAATTTATGCATTATTTGTCCGATTGATGATGAATATGTTTATCAATATTAAGTATGGTTAGTTGTTTAAGCAAGCATAACCCGAAAGTCAACAATATACGACAATTATGTGTGAAGAGATACGTGTAATATGTATTGATAATTAGTTATAGGATAATGTAAAATGTTAATAAATGTAATGACATACATGTAAATACATGTTTTAGGAGGTGTAAGCCATCAAAAGTCTTTGACTTTTGTTGGTTGTTAGCGGAAATATGGTTCCAATTAGGGGTGCTCAAAAACCCAATGAACCCGACCAACCCAACCCGAATTTTAAAAAAAAAACCCAACCCGAGGTAACCCGATGCATGATCGATAAAAAAAATTAGCCAACCCGACCTTATTGGGTTGGAATCGGGTTAGGCCCAAAAAAAACCCGACCAACCCGACAACCTGATGAACCCGACCTTAACTTTAGCTTTGAATTGTATATGACAATCATGACATGACCAACCTCAATGTCAAGAAAGCGAAAGCATCGGGGTTGGAAACGTCTAAAATTATTGTTGTTGATTGATGTATTATCATTTGGTTTAAACATTTTTATTGTAATATCTAAATATTTGATGAACTTGCATATTATCTTGAATGGTCGGTCGTATTTCAAAGGAAAGTTTTCTTTATTTTTATGTGATTTTACATTGTTTAAACACAACCCGATCAACCCGAACGGGTTGGGTTGAACTTTTGTTTTGTTTGGGTTGGGTTGGGTTGAAAATTTTCAAACCGCCAACATTGGGTTGGGTTGTTAAAACGGTTCCAAACCGATCAACCTGGGCCGTGAGCACCCCTAGTTCCAATAGTAGTTGGTGATAATTGAGTGTAAATTACAATTATTAGAGAGAACATGAGTAAGTTGAAGTAATCTAATTAAAGGATCTTAAATGTGAATATCAAAAATCAAAAATAAATATAGAGGTAAGAGAAGCCTGAGAAAAAAGAGAAAAATAATAAAACACTTTCTAGCTTTGAGAAGAGGTCACAACCCTTACATGGTTCCTTTATATATGATTTCTCACATGAATCTTGACAGTGAATCAGGTTACAGACGGAGCTAAATCATGTGTTCGGAGAATAAAATACGACGATAAAGAATATAATTGTATTAGGTTAATAATAAGTTAAGATATTTAACGTCTTGTCGTAATTAATAAATTAATACAACTAATGGGTGATTAATAAATTAAGACAATTGGTTTATGGACAAAAAATGAAATTGGGATAAAGTACTAATAAGTCAAAAAATGATTTTACTTTATATATATATATATATATCGAGGAAACAAAGATTTTAAGGATTTTAGATTAATTTTTAATTAAATAGATATTTTTTTGTCTAGTTTTGGAATTAGAAGATGTCTATCGTGGTTTGTAAAAACGTTTTGATTTGACCCCTTCTTCTAACAGTCGTCAAAAGATTCTGTTAAATAAGGGGTATTTTCGTCTTATTTTTTTTTTCTTTTAGTTAATTAAAAACCAAAAAAAACAAAATTTTAGTTTACTCTTTTATCCTTTTATTTTAGGGGTTGTTCTTCACGGCAAATGATGGTATGAGAATGAGAGTTAAGATGTGAAGTGTAAGAAATGATATGGACCCTTGATCACTTTTAATCTCAAACTCATCTATGAATCACACTTGATATGTGAATTGTTCTGGTGCATTTCATTTTCATCTCGGCACATTTCATCCTAATGTGCATCCAATGGTGGAGATTATTTCGTACGTTTCTCAACTTAACTCTCATTCTCACTAGAACCCAACCCTATTATTCATACCCCTCATTTACATACACATTGTTTTTACCCCCATCTCACATACCCTTCTATAAAAGGGCTATGAAATAAAATTCACATTTATTTTTTTTATTTGTTTGACATATTGTAATACTATATATACAAGCAAATGATCATGTGAGAAGAGAAGTTATGATGAGAAACGTAAGAAGAGATATGAATCCCCATCACTTTTAATCTCATACAGGGACGGATCCATAATTTTTTTCAAACGGTGACACTATTTGGCTATAAGAAACAAATATAGGGAAAAGTTTCAAATGGTGGCACAAATTAACAATAAAAAACAAATATATGGAAAGAATTTCAAAACATGACACCATTTAACTAAGAAAATGACATTAACATGATTCAAAATATGACGCATTTGACAAATTTTAAATCACCATTTGAAAGAGTTTACGGGGGTTGTTATTTATATCCTCGCTCCTATTGGTATTTTTATTAAATTCATTTTACTATGATTATTCCTTGTATATTACATATAGTGTTAGAATATCATACATAAAAGAAAAAATAAAAAGTAAACAAGAGTGAACTAAAAATTCTTGTGGTATTTGATTGGGTAAAAGTTTAAAAGATAGGTAAAATGACGAAAATGCTCCTCATCTGACAATCATTATATGGAGGATCAAACTATGATTTTTTTTGTAAACTACGATTGTCATCTTGTAATTATTGAAACTGCAGGGTTAAAAAGTGTTAATTTTGACAAACCATGGGGACCAATTGTAGATTTCTCTAAAAGTATCTAAATTGAAGAAATTTTCTTAAAGTTAAATGTTTAATAGAGATAAGTTTTTGGTTCGTTAATCCTAGGTGTTCTGGTCATCTTACACACATCTTGTCTAATCTTAGAGATCCTGGAGAACAAGTAGGGGCAGACCTATTAAGAGTTGAGTGGGGTCCTATACACCCACTCACACGATTATCACAAGGGAAAAGAATGAGATGTTAAGGTGGTGTACCCACTTAATTATAAGCAGTTCCCCTAAATATTTGGAAACGAAAACTATACAAACAATGTGAATTTGGCGGAATGGTTGATGTACAAAAAATTGACACTTTTCCAAGAGGTCTATGGTTCGATTTGCACTTGCTACATTTCTTTATCTTTCAAAATATCGGAACTAGGCTAAAAACACATTGAGCGGCTTTGCAGGCCTTTGGATTCAATTTAATGGTGCACCCGTTCGCCAAAAATTAAGATTACCAGTTGTGAGCACACTCTAAATCTACGAAATCAAGTATAACTTGTGAACATACTTACTGTAAACGCCATTTAAATCAACAAGACTGAATTAAGATTACCAGTTGTGAATACATTGTGAACACCCTGGTCTGAAATTTATTAAGGTTGTTTTCACTATGATCGCCTCTGTACATATTTAATTGTTCATGTGTGTGGGTGTATGTTACAGGCGAGAAAAATTTGTAGAATTTAAATTTTTCTAACAAAATGTATTAATTATCTCATTGATTATATTAAATTACTGATTTTCAGAAGTCTCACAAAGTGTACAGTTTTCAAATGATTATATTAAACCCTTACCATTTTGTATTCATAGTTTTATGCATAATAATGATTAACAAGTTTAATGCAAATACATGGGTTTATAAAATCATATATCGTCTTAACAAGTTGTTCATCATAATTGATTAGATCTGAAAATGTTTAATTATAAATTAAATTACATTTGTTTCGTAGTTGACTTCGAGGCTTTTAGTCTATCAATCGAGTCTTCAGTCAAAAAAACATTAATATATCATATAAAATTTGATTATTAATTAATGTGTTTAAATTATTTCATTGACAAAATAATAGAACAAATTAATAATGAAAAAAAAAAACTATCTAATTTTGAGTGATTGAAGTTTTTTTAAATTATTTTTTAACAAAAAAAAATAATTAAATTTTATGAATTTAAACAAATAAATCCTTAAGCTTACTTAAATCAAGAAAAAAAAAATCCAATGAACTTTCATATTTTAAGCAATTAGGTCCCTAAACTTTTTTTAAACGAGTAAATAGGTACACTTATAACAAAAGAAATTTACATTTCTAATAAGTTAGTTGATGACTGATAAACTAATTGTTGGATGATAAGCTAGTTAGTAGTTGATAAGTTAGCCGATGAATTTGACAAAAGCTATCTGATAAGCATGTAAGATAATCGGAAATGACATCTTGAAAAATTAACCAATAACAAGATTTTATAATATTTAAAACATATATTTTAATAATATATTATATTAATTGATATAAACAACATAGTATAGAAAAATATTAATAATATAATATTATAACTAAAAGAATTTTAAATTGATTATTATATATATTAAAAAATTTGGTGTGTTAAAACACATTTTAGAAAAAGATATACATTAATTTATAATTTTCAATAACCATTACATAATGAAATGGGCTAAGACTCCGAATCTTAATAAATATTATTATAATCGTCCTAGTCCTTTGGATGTTCTTCATGAAGAACAGGAGTATATTATTA
>NC_037542.1:14697365-14698907 GCF_001531365.2 Cynara cardunculus var. scolymus | reverse complement strand
AAAATTGTTTTAACTCATAGTCCTAAATTAGCCAGCCATGAAGGCGGCAAGAAACTGGAATGATAAATAAAAGTAAGAACAAGGAACTTACAAAAGCTTTAAACCACTGTCGGCAAGCTTGTTCGTCTTATTTCTTTATTTGCACACACGGATTACAATACTAGAAAGAAAAACTTGAAATGAAAATACTTAAAACACTCCTAAGAAAACTCTGATTTCAGAAGAGAGACATGCCTCTCTATATATACTAGAAAAGAGATCCTATGAAGGACAGYTGGCTATACAGCTTAAAAGAAATCTGCTTTATTAAAGCAAAAGATTCGTTWCAAAAAGAAAAAGTAACTTTATAAAAGTTAGTCGGCCACTATGACCGAAAGCAAAGAACTTTTGACAAAAATGTCAAAAAGGCTAGGAAAGCTACTTACTTTGCTTTATAGAATCCTTGAGAGATTCTAATGCTTCATCAATGGAGACGACTAGCTCTTCGGAGCCTTCTAGACTTTGAGCATCCTGCTGTATGTCTGAGTTCATGGAACTATCTGAAGGTTGAGAAAGATTTTGATGCAGATCCTTCTTCATATTCTCTATGTAGAGATCAACTATCTCGTCCTTGGACAAAGTACCAGCATATTTCTGAGAGAGTTGTTGGAAGGGACTCGGAATTTCCGAACTGGTAGTGGTCTGTTGGCGCTCTTCGAAATCTTGCTTATAAATTTGAATCTTCTTGACGATGGCGTCATACAGATYAGCTCCTTCAAGAGAAGAGGAGTTTGGACACATACGATCTAATTTCTCCCAATATTTTGAAAGTCCTTGACGTTTGAGACAAGGGATCATAGAATGATCATAGCCAAATATTGGCTTCCATTTCCAAATCCATGGAATGCCAAATTCTATAAAGAAAAGGCAGACATTACTACTATCAATTTGATAGAGTTTCTTACAGTCATTGACTGTTGGAGAATATAACATCCAATCTTTAATATAAGATTTCATATGATCTGGAAAAATAGAAGAACAAGTTCCAAAATTTTTCCACCTTGAGAAGAACCAATTAGGTATTGGAGAATGGAAGCAATTTTCACAAATTTTCAAGAACCAAGAATGTCTTTTGTTCTCGTTATCATAAAGTAGAACTTTAGATAAACCATGGATATAATCCCAATAATTAAATTTAAAATTGCATTTATGAGCGGGTGAAAACCATTCTCGCTCAGCAAGAGGGGAAAAACCTCATTCTTCAAAAGATATAATCTTTTTAATGACAAGTTTTGAAAAATTAAAATTACCATTTATCTCATCTCTACTATTAGAAGAATGATGAGTAATTTCTACAGATTTTGTAGAAATAAGCAAGCCTTCATAAAATTGGCGTTGTCTTAAAGAACCATGAACAAAAGATGTTTTCAACATACCAAGTCCGAAAAGAAGCCCATTTCGGATTTCCATAATAATCATTGCAGACAAGCTGTCTAGCAGGAGAACCATGAGTGAAATCTATTTTTCCCTCACTAGTGACCCAACTCCTAGAAGAAGAAAAAA
>NC_037542.1:14696024-14696525 GCF_001531365.2 Cynara cardunculus var. scolymus | reverse complement strand
AAAATTGTTTTAACTCATAGTCCTAAATTAGCCAGCCATGAAGGCGGCAAGAAACTGGAATGATAAATAAAAGTAAGAACAAGGAACTTACAAAATCTTCAGAGTCAGAAGATAAATAAGAATCATCTGTCTCTGCAACATCAGAACTGTTAAATAAATAAAATTGGTCAGTCTTACATATCTTAGTTAATTAGTAAGTTTTCAAAAATTATAATTAATAATTCATGAAAATTATTAAAAATATTAATATAAAAATAATTGATGTGATTAATCTATACTATATTATAAATCATTTGATAAAAACTCTTAAAAACTATTTTTATGCATAAAGTACTGTATATTACTTAAAATTCAAGATCACAAGTAAATTGTACGTAAATACAACTTACTAAAGCTCCATTTTTGAATTTGTGAAAATAACTATAGATAAACATAATCAAATATGGGATAAACATCTCATTTTAAATATAAAAAATCTAAAATATAATTAAGATAATTATT
>NC_037542.1:14693955-14695158 GCF_001531365.2 Cynara cardunculus var. scolymus | reverse complement strand
ATATATATATTTTTTAAATTTTATGATATCTTTAAATTTATATTTTATTTAAATATAAAAATATTATCACTTTCTCAAAACAATTAAAAACCGTATTATATTGACAAAAACAGAATAAAACAAAACAACAAAATTGAGATATATCTCGTTGCATTATGTGAACACCCTTCTAGTAATAATTATAAATAATTAATATTAATATATAAGATAACTTATGTTCATCCAAACAATCCTTCTATCAAATTTCTAGACCACATATTCAATTTTGACTTAAAAAAACAGCATATAAAAACCTTAATTTAACATATTAAAATTCTTGATCCAACGACTAGAATTTAAAAAACCCTTTATTTTTGTTATATTGGATACCACCTCATACCCAAGTGGCTGCAAATTTGTATTTATCCTAAATCAGTGACAATGACACTTTTATACATTGTTTAATTATCATAAGAAATTATTAATTACATAATTATGTTTTATAATAAAACTTAACGAGTCGTACTTGTAGCCTTATGTAATATTCGGGTTACAAGTTTTAATTTGAGATTTTGGAATATATATATATATATATATATATATATTTGTGTAAGAGTGTGTGTGTATGGGTGTACTTAATTTATTATATAGTTTGTTAGGAGAAGGAAGGTCGGTTAAATGTCAGCTCTCACAATTCCATTTACTATAAATAGTAAATGAGGTTTTAGAAAGAAAATTTACACACTCTTGATATTGAGGAAATTTTTTACTTGACGTCTGGATTTGGCTGAGGAAGGAAAAAATTCAAAAACAAGGACATTTGGCTTTAAGATGAGTGTATATATATTGCTTTAAAGTCTTGGTTATTATTTCTTTTACTGCTATAATCTGCTATTTATGAACTGCATTTCATAAATATTTGGTTAAGTCTTTAAAACCGGACAAGGAGTGTCCGGAGTTATCCTTAAACCGGTTAAGAGGTGACCGGATATTTTCTTAAACCGCCCAAGTGTTGACCGGTTTATCCTTAAACCGCCCAAGTGTTGTCCGAATATTTCCTTAAACCGCCCAAGTATTGACCGATTTATCCTTAAACCGCCCAAGTGTTGTCCGGATATTTTCTTAAACTGCCCAAGTGTTGACCGGTTTATCCTTAAACCGCCCAAGTGTTGTCCGAATATTTTCTTAAACCGCCCAAGTGTTGACCGGTTTATCCTTAAACCG
>NC_037542.1:14663175-14693647 GCF_001531365.2 Cynara cardunculus var. scolymus | reverse complement strand
GTAACCGCGAGAGAGATGTAATGGCGGCATCGCGAGAGAGATGTAATGGCGGTGTAACCGCGAGAGATATGTAATGGCGGTGTAACCGCGAGAGAGATGTAATGGCGGTGTAACCACGAGAGAGATGAAATGTCGATGTAACCGCGAGAGGGATGAAATGGCGGTGTAACCGCGATAAAGAAATGATATGTGATAAATATAGATAAAATGTTTGTGATGTACATGTTTGATTCTAAACTATTAGTTTAGAAAGTATGTTATTTTATGAGATATGTACACTCACTAAACCTTTTGGGTCTAACGCTCAGTTGTTGGACTAACCGGTTTTGCAGGTCATCATACCTCGCAGGATAAAGGAAAGAGAAAAGTTTAATGTTGATGACATTTGTTTACTCATAAATGTATTAAATAAAGTTTTTGTTAGTCCGTGTTTTGTAACAATACTATTTTTAGTATTATGAGTATATGTATGTAGATTATTTGTATATGAAATTGTGGGTTGTCACACCTTATCCACGTCTTATATGTGTCTTAGACTCGAACTGATGGAAGGATCTAGACCCTCAAGAGTCTTCTTGAAGCACGTTATGGCGCTTACAAACAAGCTATCAAATCCACAAATACATGCTTGGGTTTGATATTTTAATCCCGGTTATGACTCCCATAAATGATCACCTCTACGTCGTACGTCGTGACTCGTAATTCTAAAGACATGCCTGCCTTACGTTGTTTAAAACATTAGCTTCAAGATTTCAACTTTGATTATAAAAAAAATAACAAAACCAAAAACACTTTAGAGAGACCATTGAGGATTTTTCTAACTGTTCTTTAGGATTCACAAGGTCAGTCGAGATACGCGCAAACAGGTCCGGATTTTCTTACTGTTCTTCACAATTTCGACCATTCACTGAAAGTCGAATTGTGTCAGCCTTTTATTGATAAAAGTTAACAAGTTAAATGGCCACGAAGAAAGCATTTAAATAAGTAAAAATATGTCAAACAATTTAAATGTCATTTAAAAGATACAATTTGCTAAATTGTTATTTTTGAAGGAGATAATTATTTTTATAAATTTTCTTTATACATATGTTAAATGCATTAATTATAAATTAAAAAAAACAAATGTTTTTTTACAATAAATCCAACCTCACAATTTTTATTTTAATAACTTTTGATTTAATTTAGAAGAAAAAAATGAAACATATTTTTATATTTTGATTGATTAAGGGGTCGTTTACCAAATGTTTATCCGAGTAAGGCTTAACAAATGACCGGATGAATATGGTAAGGACCAAGAATTTTACCCGGTAAGAGCAAGACATGACCAAGAGCCTTACCCGATAAGTGAGGGCGACGACTCTTACCACGGTAAGTGCTTACCGAGTAAATTGTTACATACAATGTCGTTTTTGTGGACTAAAATCTTACGCGGTAAGTAAATAGTGATGTTAAATTTTATTTTTAAACACTTACGGAGTAAGTGTTTGGTAAACGGCCCCTAAGTCACTAAGCTTTTTCTATAAACAAATAAATTGTCAACACTACTAAAACCTAAAAAGCTCAACAAACTAGCTTATTATGAAAGATTATTTTCTAAACGTTTTCTAAATGAATAAATCCTTACACAACATTACGGAATTTATTGGAGCAAAATTTTGATGTGATATTCATCTAATAATTACGTGATTTTGATGTGATAATCATTTAATAATTATGTGATTTTTGTTGTGATAACAATGTGATAATGTTGTAATAATCGAAAACCAGCGATGATCACGCCTATATTCATTGCTTTGTCTTTGCATTATGTGATTTTGCTGTGATAATAATGCGATTATTATTTGATCATACAGGTTAACATATTTTTGTTCATTACCGTTGTTGGCTCATGCCATCAATATCCTTGTTTTTTATAATTTTTTTTTTGTTTTTTGATTCTCACATTATTCTGATATGTCTGTACGTACTCTATTAAATTGTTGTAAAAAAGAGATAATCGAAAGACATGAAACATATAAAAAAAGGGGGGAGATTAATGGCAGGAGCTAACGACGGCGATAAAGCGGTATGAAGAACAGAGGATGGGGGCGATGAGGGGCAGTGATGCTGTGGGTGCGAGTTGTTTGAATAACATAAAGTTTGAAAATGGTAAAACTGATTAGTTATTTTTTTAAATTTAAAACATCATGTGACCAAACGCCACCTAAAAGTTAGGTTCCGGTAAGAATGAAAATTGTTGTAAGAAGAGATCTCCATAATTGTATCAATCATAATTGAAGATCAACATTAATAGGATACACCAGATTAATTCCTGTGGGACGTGCAATTCATGAGATGAAAATGAGATTAAAAGTGACGGGTTTAGATTCTTTTTTACACTTCTTACCTTTACTCATGATCTCACACGATCATTCATTTACAATTTTAATCATTTAAAATAAAAAAAATTCAATACTTAATTAGTTAAAATGGAATAATTGATTTATTTCCTCAACTCTCTTTGGTTTAATATTTTTGATTTAATTTACTGAAAATTCGTTACTGTGGAAATAAGATGGACACCAACCAAAACGTTGTTTTTACAATCCCAAACACCCTCTCAGCCAAAGAAAACAAAGACGATGACGACCATATTCATGGCCGGAGCCATCTGCCTCCATGCGCGTTTGCCGTTACACCTTACTCAGCCACAACGGGTATTGCTTTTATTCGCTTGCTTGATGCTTGTCTTATCAACTCTAGAATACATTTCGATACATGCTCAGTTTTCGTGAATTCTTGGGGTATTTTACAGATCAAAACCCTATAATTTTTCTCTAAAAAGTTCTGCAGAGGTTTCGCAATAGCTTTCGGTGTTCGAAGACGAATGATACCCCACAACTCTTGAAGATTGTTGTTAGTGGAGCTACAGAGATCCTAAGGCTCTTCTCTTCCTTCAACAAAAATGAGTAAGCACAATCAACTTGGTACCAATTTGTTCATGTAATTTCGGGATTTTTTTTTATTTTTGTAATCGAGGTGTCTGGCACGAATTGTGCAATTAGTTCAGTGTTCATTCGAACCAACTTATATGAAATTGAACCTGAAACCTCATGCCATAGGACATAAGAACCTCAGGAATTGAATTTTTAGGGATTTTACTTGTGGTAAAGCAGTTGGTATTTCAGCCTCATGAATGAAGTTTAATTAGTGCTCTTGACCTGAACATGGCAAATACAAATTTAAAGTTGCCAAGACTTGGGTAATTGTATATTGGAAAATGGAACCCTAGACTACAGGATGTGAAGCTAATTCAGTTAAATATTCAAATAGTTTGTCAGAAATTCTAATATCTAAGAGACCAAACCGATCAAATCAAAGTTGAAGTTCACCAAATAACAAAGACCATAAACAATAACACATTTCAAAATCTATTCAAACCATACCCAGTTTCACAAAGTAATTGTAAACAAGTGGGAGATGATGAGCATTGATCTAAACTCAACTAAGATGGTAATGAACATGTGTGCTCGAAATCCTGATGCCTTGTACTCTCTAGTCTCCATCCACTGTGGGATTCCGATGTTGGCTAGTTGTGGACCAACCCACCTGTGGAGGTCTCCCCCTCTAATAAGGGCTCTTTTAAGAGAGAATTAGAGGGGTTCCATATATCTTGACATGGTATTAGAGTGGGCATCTAGCACACTTGGGGGCTTGACACACTCGTCGCCCAATCTAGCCTAGCCTGCATTTGAGGGGGCATGTTGGAGTCCCACATCAGCTAGTCATGGACCAACCACCTGTATGTATGTAGGGTCTCTGTCTCTCGAAAGGGCTCTTTTACAGAGAGAATCAGGAGTTTCGCATATTCTAATACCCACAACTTACCTTAGGCTTGAAATACTGAAAACAATGAGTATCGACTAAACATCGTAGCCTGATCGAGTAGGTTCTTTTTAGAAACAAAAACTTTAAGTTAATAGAGTTTCATTTAGGAAATATAGTTACCCAATTACCAGACAAAATTTTTAAAAAAGATTTGCACGTTCAATAATCAAACAGTCAAGATATACGACAGGTGATCATTATCTTATTCGATTATAGTCACACTATCTACCATTGACCAACCAGAATATGTAGCCCTTGCCAAGCGAGCAGCCAATATATCACACCATCTAACAGTGAGCAGCCCCCATCATGTCAGATGTCATAGTTGAGGTAAGAACTTAATGCATTTTCGTAATTTCCCTCCAAATATCATGGTTGAAGTCAGAAAGGAAGACTCGTGATATCAAGGAAGAAGGTGAAATTGATCTTGATTATCAAGGATAGGATACTTTGATGCCATTAGTAAAGCATATTATCGAATGGCATGCCAGTCATGCAGAGAGATTGTAGATGAAATAGAAAGGACCACACAGTTGACAGAATCAGACCAAAAGTTTCTATTCATAAAGCCACACTTATCCTGAATTCTCTTCATATTATTGCAGATTGAATGAAATGGTTCCCGAACAGAATTATGAAACATCTGCTTCTTGCCTGGATGATGTTATGATGATACTGAAGTCAGATTATGACAATGCTTATTTTGTGACAGGTACCTTGCATTTATTTACCGTGTTCATACAATGAAACCTCTTACTAGAACACATTCTATGCAATCAAATCATAATAGATTTTAACTGAGGCATGCTATGACTTTCTATTTTTGATTGGCAATGGGGAGAGGGGACTGAAATCTGGGTCCTCCAAGTTATTACCACTTATGGGCCCTGTGGACTTATGTGTGAAGAATATAATAGGATGTGAAACCAAACCCACATATTGAAAAGAAAAAAATGTTGATTTATGACTCCAAACCCACCTGAGACCATAATTAGGTATCCAAATGCCATTCATGCTACACACTTGATCAATGTCTAAGTCTTAACTAAACTACTTAATCTTTTCCATACTCAACCAATGCTGCTATTTCGGTTGATTTTAGGAAACTTTACTTCTGGAATTTACGCAGAAGATTGTATCTTTGAAGATCCCACCATCAGATTTCGTGGTAAGAGGACTTAGATCTGTTTCTTTTTCACTTCCCATACAACGATATTTTTGTAGGTTCTGATATGTGTTCTTTTTCTTGCATGATCGAACTCATTTGATGTCCTATATAAAGGGAAAGATTTTACATTTTTTTTCCAGTTGTGCATCCATGAGCGTATCCTGATGGTATGCATCCATTCAGGTAAGGAGCTGTACTCACGGAACTTAAAATTGCTTGTACCTTTCTTTGAGCTTCCATCAATCTCATTACAAAGCATCAAGAAGGTATTGGTTCTCTATAAACTACGCTTCACTAAGTTAAACTCTTATAGCTTGCAAATAAAGTGAGGCTGCAGTTTACCACTTTTTTCGTTTTAAAAACCTGCATCATTCTAGACCCTCAACTAATAACTGGCTAGAACCTTAATATTTTGTGAAGAAACTGTTTTAATAACTCAAATCTATGACTTACCTATCAGTTGTTCGTAATTTACCAGTTGCTCCATCATTTCATGAATACATTATGTTTCATCAGCATATTTATACATTTGTTATGTTTCATAGGAGCTTCTCATCATATTTTATGAGCATATTGCAAGGGAAAGTTGGGAAAAATATGCAAAAACAAATATTTATATGAGTATATTTTCATTGATGACATACGAAGCAACATGATACAGGTTCTGAACAGTGAAACAGAGTCCATAATGGCGTCTTGGAGACTAAGGTGGTTAGCTACTTGTAACTCATCTTTCCCATTTTGAGGCGGACATTGCCTTACTTTCTCATTGCTGTTGAAGTGCATTTGGTATGGAGGGTAGGATGGGACAAGACAATACAAAAACTTGTTGTCCCACTTTTGGTGTGGACATTGAGTGGGACATAAATGCACCAAAATAGGTGGAATAAAAAATCAAGAAGATGTAACAAGATTATTAAATTACTAAATCACCCATAGCAAATGAAAATCCTTATAACCTTCCACAATTCTTTCCCCTGCCTACCTCACTCTTCCATCCAGTCTTGTCCTGTTCGGTATCAAATGCACATTGGAGCATGATCTGGGGCATAGGTGGAAAGAGTTCCACAATTGAAGTCAATCATTTAAAAAAATGTTTTTTAACTAAAACTGCAGGACTCGTCTTAAACTACCATGGAGGCCTCTCATTTCCATTGATGGGACTACGGTCTATGATTTGGACAACCAGTTTAGAGTAAGCGAATTTGAATAAATGATATCCTCATCTGCATTGAATGGTTGATAAGTTAAGATTGGTGTTGGTCTCATTGATTCATTTAACAGATTGTTAAGCATGTCGAGAGTTGGAGCGTTTCCCCTCTTGAAGCAATCGGGCAAATATTCACCCCTAGCTCTGGCGGTCCGGTTTAATTTGGTAAAAACTACTAAGCTTCTCTATGAAACTGTGTATAAGTAAATTTCAGACTCCATTTGACAGGAACTCCAAGAACAAGCAACTTCTGAATAATGTTTATTATGTGACTTGTGAATTACATTCATGGTAAATGATAGAGCTGAGCTGGTCCTTGTTGGGGTCATTTGTGGATTACCCTTTCTTTTTGATGAAATTGGTATTGGCGACCCGAGGACGCCACTTATCCACATGGTCTACACCCATGGCCACACGATATTAGAACTGATAAAGCCTGGGAGGTTGGCGTGGCCACAAGGGTTTTTGTACTAGATAGGATTGAACCTGATAGTAAGAAACGATTATATCGAACTAAGACTCCGTGGTTAAATATTACTAATTTTGTTAACTTGCATTTTAAAAAAATAACAAAGTTTAAAAGTTTGTTTCACAGAATCAATGGTGTTTCTATGATTTGATGTTCACTGAAGGGAACTATGTTCTAAGTTTGTTATCATAGATGTAATGTTAAAGATTTGAATCATAGAGTTATCATGTATGAAAATATTATTTTTATACAAACATAAGTATGGGATAATAATAAGCTTTGAATAATGATAAATTAAGGGGCTATTTACTAAACACTTACTTGATAAGTGT
Organism: Cynara cardunculus var. scolymus; assembly: GCF_001531365.2. NCBI lineage: Eukaryota > Viridiplantae > Streptophyta > Magnoliopsida > Asterales > Asteraceae > Cynara > Cynara cardunculus. The sequence continues at coordinate 14,686,601 of NC_037542.1, read as the reverse complement.
TTACCGGATAAATTTTCTTATTGGATGAACATGAGAAGGGCCAATAATCTTACCGGGTAAGAGCAATGAAAATGATAGAGAGTCTTACCAGGTAAGTAAGGATGACGATTCTTACCTAGGTAAGCACTTACTAGTAACTTGTTGCATTCGATATGTTTTGATGTACTAAAATCTTATGTATCAAAATAAATTATAATGTTGAATCATATCGGTAAGCATTTACAGGGTAAGCATTTAGGTAAACGGTCCCTAAGTCATTGAACAATGAAAAATGGAATTTTTTAATAAAGAAATAATAGTTTGTTAAAATATATTGAAACCAGGAATGAACACTCTTTAGGTTCTAAATGACACAAACTAAGGTAAGTATTTAAACATTTTAGTTTATAAATATTTTGACATATTTTTCATATACACGAGTATGTACATATATAATAGTACCAAATTTGAATGAAAATTTTGATATAATTGATGGTATTTCGAAAAACCCAATTCGTACAAAGAAAAAACTATGTTATATTATGTTTGGAAGATCCTTATGAATTGAAAGAACAGTGAACGTTGTTGGAGCTATGATGGTTGTGGAGGCATATGCAGTGGTGGTTGGCGGGCGATGGTGGTTGTGGAGGATATGAAGATGGTGAATGGTGGTGGTGGCAATAGCGATGGAGAAGGTAGTTGTGGCCGATGCGGTTGAGGTGGTGGTGTTTATGGTTGAGGTGGAGGTGGTGATGGCTGATGGTGCCAGCGATGGAGGTGATGGGCGATGGTGGTAGGTGGGCAACAGTGATTTTAAAGGTAGACGTAGTGGTGGATGACGGTAGTTCTAGAAGACGTAAAGGTGGTGGATAGTGGTGTTTGGTGGACGACGGTGGTTGTGGAGGACGTAAAGATGGTGGATAGCGGTAATGGTGGTGACCGATAGTGGTGGATGAGGTGGTTGTGACGGTGGTTATGATGGCGGTGGTTGGTGGTCGACGGTGGTTGTGGAGGTGGTGAAGATTGTTGTAGTGGAAGAGGGGTGGTTGACAGTGATGGTGGCAGCTACTATTGACAGAGTTAACCATTAAAACAAATATCATATTAAGATTATATCAAACAATGATAAATTAATAATATTTTAGTTTATGTCTAATCTTTATCCCATCTTGTTCCATTTATTTTGATGGAACAAGAAAAAACAATTTTTGTCTCACGCTATCTTAATTCTTGTCTCTTTTTGTCACATGTTGTGTCAAACGTGGAACACTGAATTATTTTCCTGTCCATCTCGCACTAAATAAAGGCTCAAGGATCAAACAGAGTTTGTGCTTGTCCTTGCCTAAAAATGATCCAAAATTTCTAGTCTTAAGTAACGGTCTAGAAAACCCCGTTAAAACTCCTTCCAACAGTTCGTTCTTATAACGGGTTGAGTGATTTGTTTCTATAATTAGGCTATGCTTCTAACATGGAGTCGTGATTTTGTTTTTTTTTTTTTAAATAAGAAAATAAAAAAAATTACAACCGGTTGAGACAATCATATTCAAATCGGTCATAATTTTAGATTAAGGGATCTTTTAGACTTTTACCAAATGTTTATCGGGTAAAACATTTAACGATAGAAGTCATCATCATTACTTACTTTTTCGTATAATATTTTCGAGCATCAAAATATATTGTTGTTAAATGTATCTTATCTGGTAAGTACTAACCAGATAAAAGTCTTGGTTCTTAGGGGGTGTTTGAGATTGTTTATTTGAAAAACTTATGTTTTTCTACAAAAACACTTATCAACTTATTATAAGTCAGAAAAGTTTAACTTCTTCAAAAACTCCTTGTTACCGGTTTGGCACCGGTATAAGTTGTTTATCCAAACAATCAAAAATGCTTATTACCGGTACCACACCAAAATAAGTCAATAATCTATTTTTATAAGCAATTCCAAACACCCCTTACCTATAGGATAAAATTCTCAAACCTTATTATGTTCACCGAGTAAGTTAAATAAAACCCGATAAACATTTAGAGGTTGTTTGTTTACCTCTTAATAGTTCTATTAAGAGGTAACATTTAAATCGTTAAGAGGTGGATCTTGTTGGCAAAAAAAAGTTTATCTCTTAATGATTTTAAAACCCTCTAAATGATTTTGTATCATCAATCTCCTTTGACTCTTCAATACACCAATTTTATTGTAAACAATTATCGAACAATTATATTTTATTTTTGAGTATAACACAACTCATACACACCTGCAAGATCTCTAAATTCAGGTTAAACGTGTTTGACAAAAAAAAACACCCGCCTTTATATACACCTAAAATTTTGAATACTAATGGCCATATATTGTTTGCGATTTGAAAGTCACACAGAACAATTTGTGGAGAGAGATGAGGCGGAGATTAACGAAAAAGTCATCGGCGGCGACTCCAAACCGATCACCCAGTGAATCTCCCCCGAAGTTCAAGTTCAATTTCAGCTGCTTCAAAAACGTTCCTACCTCCTCCGCGTCTCCAAAGAAGAAGAACAACACCAATTCATCTGCAGAGCCGCCTAAAATTTCACCTGCGCCGGCACTAAGCAAAGCACCTAGCACCCTCGCTGATCTGAAGGAAATGACATCCTCCAACGTCGATTCTATCAAGCGTCACCTGGATTTCTCGCATTCGGCGATACTCAAGGACGTGGAAGCTTCTCATTCTCGTCTGCACAAAAGATATAAGGTCTATTCGTTAACGTACGTTATTTGATGTTTGGTTCATGTATTATTTGTTTATGCAAAATTAGTCATAGAAATTTGAATTTAGCTCGTCAACATCTTTGTGAAGAAATTCTTAGTTGCAGGAAACATGTTTGCTCATTGATGGCGAGATCGTATATAATCAGCCTCAGAATAGTTTGTTTCTGCTTACTAATGTATTTCTCATGAAAATTGAATGAACTTCAAGTTAGATCTTATGAAATTAGTTGCTAAAGAGTTCATTTCTGCGAATGATTACTCCTGTCTCAAAATTAGAGTCCATTTTGTGTACTTCTAGGCGTCAAATGTACTACTTCTGTTAAACAACTAGTGGACGAATTATCAGTTATTTATATTGTGTTGATTACATGAATTAGGCTGTGAAGAAACTCTGGTTTATGACTTCACATGCTTGTGAAGTCTTTTAGTACTATTCAAATGATAGGGGTACAAATGCAGGTTGTGTTGGATATGGTAGAAAAGTGTCGATAACGTGTTGCATTACCAAAGAACTATAATAAACATGATGGGAGAAAAAGGTTACGTCAAAGCAATTTTTCTTTGTCAGGCATTCTAGGATGTTATATATTGTGCACCCTATGTTTCTTTGAAGTACATCTCGTGACTTGCACATTGTTACTGTACATGTAGGCTAGAGCTAGCATAACTTTCAATAATGTGATTGGTAGAAATATGTTATGAATATTCTGAATAAATCTCAAAGCACAGGAGGTTCTTGTACTGCTTTTAAGTTGGCCAGAAAATGGATACTGCTTTCTTACTTGTCAGCTTTCTGGTTCTTTATCGATTTGCATGCTATTTTGCGGATGGAGCTTGTCGTGGGTAGCTCATATCAGAATAAACTGCAAGCTATGAGTAGAGTAATTAGTTTGTCAATTAATTATGAAATCTCGAAATGCTTTAAGCACCTGGTCAACTGGTTTTTGTCTCTTAAGTTCTTGTCTCCTTGCTGTTTTCGAAGATTCAAAACCAAACATGCCAACAAACAATGAATGAAGCCGAGAAGGAATTTAAGAAGATGAATGACCGAATAAAAGAAACTCATGACGCAATGCAGGTGGTTTTCACGTATTTGTTCATCAATATCTGGTCATATCTGTTCATAAATTTGAACTTTCACATGTATGACAAGACCACATTTTTCAGGCTTCATATATGGAACTGATAGCAGAATCACAAGCCAGCACCAATCGTGGTATGTTTCTATCACTCAACTTGCATGGAAATTAAATGGTGTACATTAATTAGCAGGGTTGGTTTAACCATCTACCAGTTTTTGTTCAACTAGTAGTCTCTTTAAAATGTTGTGTTTTAGCATTAGGAGTATTTGCAGAATGAAATTAATGAAGCAGACCAAAGGCAATCCTAAACTGTGAACGTATGAAAGCCACATGTTGATTGTGGGCATCTCTTACAATTATAAGAAAGAAGCATGTTTGTTTGGAACTTGTCAAAGCTTAACGTGGTTAAGTTGTTTGTTTGTTTGTTAATTCCAGTGTGCAAAACAACCATTCCTGAACTTCTGCAGTCTGTGGATAGAGCCATTGATGCTCTAAGGAACCGTTATGGAATTGCATCGACTACATCCTAGCTTTACCCTAACACACAATTGCTTCTAGGTTAGTAGCTATTACATAACTTAATTATACATAGAGTCCCTTTTATTAGAAAGAGTTTTTAACAATCGTATTTGCATTGGACCTGCTAATCGGATGACATACTTGGTGTTTTGTTTGTATATTAGTAAGGGTGCATGTTCATATGAGAATCATGAAGATTTTGAGAATATGAGAACCAACTATTCATGTTTTATTCATGATTAATTTCGTGATAAATATTCAAGGTCAAAATTATTCATAATGAAAATACATGATATTCATGATAAAAAATGCATGATATTCAGAATTATTCATCATGAATGATACATGAAATAGTTGGTTATGGTTCTTATTTGAACTTTCCTCTTTTAGTAAGCATAATGGTTAGCTTAAAATAAAGATGGTTAGAAAACTCAAATCACTTCCTTTTTTATAATCTAAAAGTCCCATTTTTATTGCAATTTGCATGCCAGGACTTCTTAATTGTACTAATAATCTACCATGCCTATTCCCTTTTTACCAGGATCAATCACAAAGTGAAGCAGACTATCCGAATAAAGTCTTCTTTTTGCCCAAGGTGATGACTGATGAAAGTTACCTTTTCTTTAGATTGATGATCATTTAGGACCAGTTCAATCCTAATAACAAAATTCCTACTTAGATCACAAATAATACTTTACAAAATGATTTAGGTAGTGGAATTCGAATCTAGTAGGGGATTCATCTAGTGGTTCTACTTCAGATACATGCATATACGTCAAGGTGTTAAAAAAAATATAAATAAACTGAATCAGGAAAAAGTCAAGAACACTTTAAGCGAAAATGTTTGATTGTAAATCTAGTTTTACGAAATGGTTTGGATACTATCCAAATTTATGCTTTAAAACTCTTATTTGTTTTATTCTATTAGGAAATTATGTGGATCTAGATTATTAGTACCAAATAGTGATTTAGTATCGAGGCCAATGCTTAAATTTTTATTTAGCTTTAAAATTTGCTAAAATGGAAAAATAGGCTTTGGTTATCAAGCTGTTGAGAACCATAAAATTGACAAGTAAATAAGGCGATTGAACCCTCCATTGCCAAGTCACATTGAAGTAAATTGATTTAGTTTTGATCCCGTTAATAGAGATGCACAAGGCTTGGGTTTTTTCAGGCCTAGGTATTTTAGGCTCGAGTCTCACCAGGCTTTGAGATTAATATGATTTGTGGGGTTCATCGAATCCAACCTAACCCGACCCGACCCAATCATTTGATTTGTGGTCATCGCACTTGGGTCGGCCAAACACATCCCACAACAGTGAACTCCTGTTGGGCCTCTACTAGACCTCATAGGGGTATTACTGTAATTTTGCGAGAACTCTAAGAAGATAAGGCCTCTAATCTAAAACTCAGGAAGCAAAGGCACAGATCACCACCAACCATTTCACAAAACCAACACTATGCACTGAAAACAAAACCCAGAAACTTCATAAGAATGGAAACAACTACCTGCAACTCTTTCCATTTCTCACCTTCCCCAAATAACCTCTCTAAACCCCCACTTTCATTTCCATTTCCAAAGCCATCCCACAGAATCCATCGGAATCGCCAATTCCGATTCTTACACATCTCACCCACATTCAACTCCCCCCCTAAAGGCTTTGGCCCTCCTCCCCCCAACAAAATTACCAAAAAGACCCTGAACCCAAAGAAAGTCAACAACAATGATTATGAAGATGATGAAGATGAGGAGATAGAGAGAGAAGCAGGTGTGATTCCAGAGATAGTAACGAACAGGATGATAGGTAGAATCGGGTTATCAGTTGGGATTCCATTGTTTATAGGGTTGTTGTTCTTTCCATTCTTTTATTATCTGAAAGTAGGGTTGAAGATTGATGTGCCCACTTGGGTGCCCTTCATTGTGTCATTTATCTTCTTTGGGACAGCCCTAGCAGGTGTTAGTTATGGGATAGTGTCCACCAGTTGGGACCCTATGAGAGAAGGCTCCCTCTTGGGTTGGAACGAGGCTCAAAAGAATTGGCCTGTTTTCTGGCAATCTCTTTGGGGTTCATCTGGTTCCAGAAAGAAGTTCTGAACCTTTTCCTTTGTATAATCTTGCCAATTATTTCCCAATAATAAATATAGAGGATGTTTTATCTGCTTTCGAAACAAATTGGTTCTCTTAAAAGCACTATTTCTTTTTGGTTAAAATTTTGATAAAACAAGGATACTATAAAAAGACGAATTATCGTGTAAAAAATCATTGTATAAGAAACAGAAATTATGGTGAAAAACGTTGGTGATCATTTTTAATCTCATGTCTACTTATACATGTGCTTTAGAAGTGAATTGATCTGGGTAATCTCGGTGTACCTCATTAGTATTTACATTCAATTAGAATTGATCCAAGGGTGAAAGATCTCCTCTTATCATAATTTTTTTTCTCACCGGAATTCAACCTGCATAAAAATTGGAATATTTCCGTATGCATTACTGATTTGGGTATTTTTAGGTATATGATCTTAAACGAGATTTTAAGTAAATCTATGAGTTTATGATCTACTAGAAGAACGAGATCATGTCATTTTAATTAAAATTTCATTTAATATTATGTACCTAAATATCTCTAAAACCTATAATTTGTAATATAAAGAGAAGTATGATTTTGGTCCTTATAATGATTTCAATTTTCGCCTCTATGGCTTGCAATTTATTGCTATTTTTATTTCGAGACTAATTTCTACTCTTAAGTACAAGGGACCAAAAAATAAAAAAATTGTAACCACAATAACCAAAACAATAATAAATTGTAAATCATAAAAACGAAAGTAACACTTTCTAAATCATAGGGATGAAAAGCAAAATTTTAAACAGGAGGGAGAAAAAAAAAATGTTATTTATTCTAATGTAAAATATAGATAAGTTTTCAAACCCTTGCTTGCTTTCCAATCTAATTACAAAATATATACTATGGATAAAGAATAGATGATAGATGAATTGCTACTAAAATTTTAGTTTTCAAATTTAGAGCAAAACATCTTAAATATTTAAGTATGCGGGTAACTGATTTGATCGTCGATAACCATGTCGTTATGAATAATAAACGTGATATACAACTTAATGTTTTTGTTGTTATGACGTGAGTTTTGTAATATAAAATTAGTTTTAAATATTTTTTTTTACTTCAAATTTTTTCCCAGCTTTTATAAAACATAAGAAAAAAATTTAAACTATTTTTATAATTTATTGAAAAATAAAGCCATTAGATTAACAATAAATTATACTTTTAGTCTCTCTAGTTACCATTCACTCATAATTCTCATCTCTCTTTTAAATTAATTACAATTTTGATCATTGTGCTTGTTATTTTATTTCACTTTTTATCCTGTAAAGTTCAGATTAACTTCTTTTAAATAGGTCTGTTAACTCATGGGATATTCACGTCTTTTATAATTTCTTCAACTTTTTAGACTATTTAATTAATTTTCCTTTCTACATAAAAACACATACATCTTCCCCTTCCTAACCATGACTACCACCTTCGGCATAGCAGACCCCCCACCACCAACCCATGACGCAACCCCCAGTGAACATACTTTGGAAATAGAGCCAAAATGAGCATATGGAGATATCATCGTACTTGCAACATTAAAATTGGTGCATAAAGGATCCAAGTCAATATCAAACATTTACAAATCTTAACCCTAATAATTGTCATGTTCTATAATTGATGGAAGGAGTCTCCTCTGAAATAACCTCAACATCTTAAACATGTCAAAAGATTATTCTGAAATAGATCCAGATTAAGATTCAAATCCAAATCCATTCAGGACCAAAGTCTAACCCGACAAATCAAAAAACATAAATCTTTCCATAGTCTTCGATTACATGAGATATGCGTGTTTCATTGTGTGATGCAACCAAACGATACCCCAAACCCTATTGATGCTAACCGAGTTCTTGAATCGGAATCCACAAAACAAAATCAAACCCCACAAATATGACAAACCAAAATGTATATATCGAAAAGCTTCAAAATCCATGAGTCATTTTGAAGGAGAATTGTGTGGCACCGGAAGATAAAATCACCAAATTCCGAGCCGTTGTCTTCAGAGGAGCGTATGACACCGACCACCTGCTTGGCATCCGGTTCAAAGATTATTGACTTGTGTGCCGCCACATCAGTATGGTAATTGGTTAGTGATCCAACCAATTACACATATGCTTAAATACCTAAAATAAAAATCAAAACAAAGTAAACTATTCTTATGTAATTTGTCATTTTTAAAATTACTTTTGTAAAACATATGATTTTGAAAAATGAAACTAATCTTTTACTAAATATGAACATTTCTTTTAAAGTAAACTATTCATTTTTTACGAATCTTTTTTATATATAGAAAGATATAAAAATCATACGCCTATGGCTGCAAATTCGCAAAAGTTTGGATTCATGTTACTAATGATCGTTAAATGACCCTTTTGACTGTGATGCCAAAGTATCTGAGAGCCCTTTTTGATTTTGCTTCATTCTTTTCGAATTTTACGTTTCCCCTGTGATGTTTAAAACTTGTTTTTTGGTCATTGTGGTTTGTAATGTTTATCATTTCTCGTTTTTAAGAATAACTCCTTAAAAAATCTATACTATATTATAAAATATTTGACAAAAACTTTTAAAAACCACTTTTTATGCATAAAGTACTGTTTATTAATGCATATTACTTAAAACTCAATATTACAAGTAGATTGTGCGTAAGTACAACTTATTAAAGCTTCATATCTGAATTCGTGTAACTAACTGCAGAAATACTATTTATTGATGCATATTACTTAAAATTTAAGATTACAAGTACACTTTACGTAAATACAACTCATTAAAGCTTCATGTCTGAATTCGTGTAAATAATTATAGACAAACATAACAAATAGAGGATAAACATCTCATTTTAAATATAAAAGATCTAAAATATAATTAGGATAATCATTTAGTTCTAACAAAATACTTAATTATTATCTTTATAAAAAACTATATTATTAAACTAAAGATAAAAAATGAATTAAAGAAATACACAAAAAAAGAGAAACTTTAAATAGTTAGTTAGGTATTAATATAAAAAAATTCACTTTTTTTTAATTATATGTCTTCATATTTATATTTTATTTAAAATAAAAATATTATTGTTTTCTCAAAACCATATAAAACTTTATTATAACAAAAAAAAAAAAAAAAAACATTAAAATTAAGATGTATCTCTGCATTGTACAAGTATAATCCATCAAGACCATCACATGCGATAAGGTTATTATTGATATGATACTATAATCTATCAAGACCATCACATGCGATGTTAAATCATAGACACAGACAACCTTTGGCGCGGCTTAAGTCGTAGAACACGTCGTCCGCACATCACATGGTCCCCTCACGCGTATTATCACATGTGATAAGGGTGTTCTCGTGTTCTCGTAAAATATAGAGATATTCTCATTTGAACTTTTTTTTTCTCTCTCTCTCTCTCTCACACACACACATATATGTATATATATAGAGTTGGGTTTACGTGAGACCGTGGGTTTTTCGTGAGACTCGTGAGACCAATTTATATTCATTGATCAACATTATAAACTAATGATCTAATGGTATAAAGTTGCACGATGACAATTTTGTAATTATTGAAAAGTCTCGTGACAATTTTATGATTATGAATGTTGAGATTTTAGATCTAATTTAAGGGTTGAGAATTGGTCTTACGGGTCTTACGAAAAAGCATTGGTCTCATGTGATATGGGTGTGATAATCATGTGATAGGGGTGTGATAATCACTGTTATACATCACTTTTATCGTTTTGGTTGATAAGTTAAATGTTTGGTGTAATCATGTGATATGAGTGTGATAATCATGTGATATGGATGTGATAATCATGTGATAGGGGTGTGATAATCACCGTTATACATCACTTGGGTTATCGTTTTGGTAGATAAGTTAAAATTTTGGTGTAATCATGTGATATAAGTGTGATAATCATGTGAGGTGGGTGTGATAATCACTTTTATACATCACTTGGGTTATCGTTTTGGTTGATAAGTTAAAATTTTCGGTGTAATCATGTGATATGAGTGTGATAATCACCGTTATACATGACTTGAGTTATCGTTTTAGTTGATAAGTTAAATTTTTGGTGTGATAATCATGTAATATGAGTGTGATAATCACCGTTATACAACATGGGTTATCGTTTTGGTTGATAAGTTAATTTTTTGGTGTAATCATGTGATATGGAGAAAAAGAAAACTAACAAGAGTAAAACGTGAAAACGTGATAGGATAATTATGGTTAATTAAAATAAAATAAAAATTATAAAAGTTACTTAATTATATTACTGCCCTTATTAAATTATTTATATATAATAAAAGTTAATTTATTAATTAAAAAAGTTTGAGGTTATTAGGTTGTTCTCATATTCTTGTAAATCACAGGGTTCTCGTTTGAACCTCCACCTATATATATATATATATATATATATAGAGAGAGAGAGAGAGAGAGAGGAGCGTTCAAATAAAAACCTGCCCCATTTGTGTAAACCAATCTCATCCATCCATTTTCTTGATTAATGACCAAGATTAGTTTACTTTATTTTAGAAAATTAAAAAAATATATATATTAAAACTTTATTTTATTTCAACTGTAAGGGTAAAAATGGTAAACAAAATTTAACATTTGGTAACATCCTTCTCGATATTAATGACATTATTTTTATTTTTTTAAAGCAATATATTATTTTTAAATTTAAATCACATCCATCAATAAAACATATCAAAAAAATGAATATAACACACTATATTCAATTATATGGAGTGAATGGTTTTTTGAATTTTGAATTACATTATATGAACGAAATTGGTTTCAAAATTTAATCAACAGACTAATCCACGTAATACTAATCATATTTTGTAATTTTCGTTATACTGGTAGATGAATCCGTTACACTTGGATAACAAAATTTTTTCATAGATTACTAACTTCATAAAAGTTTATAATACAACATGAAATTGTTTCACTTATGCAACCATTTCACTTATCAGACTCAATACTGCCATGAACCAGTTTCACTTTCATGAAAACTATTTCATGTACAGTAATTTTCTTATTTCACCACCGATTTGATGGAATCATTTCTTTAGTCCTTACAATCTTGAAAATTCTGGAGCAGGTTACAATCTTCAAGATTATGTAGCAGATTAAAATCATTTCCTCGTTTCATCATGCACTTCGTTCATGACGAGCGAAATACAAAATGGCTCAACTACACCATCAATGCAACGATTTCACCATGAAAATGTTTCGGTTCACATAATTTATTTGCAACAAGACCCGGTTTCACGTTCGTGAAACCTGTTTCATTTTCTTTTTCATAATTTATTTTCAAAATGCACCGGTTTCATCTTCCTTTTCATCAACAAAATTGACCAACTACACTATCAATGCAACGGTTTCAGCATAAAAATGTTTTGGTTCATCTAATTTATTTGCAACATGAACCGGTTTCACGTTCATAAAACCTGTTTCATTGTCTTTTTCATAATTTTTTTCAAAATACACCGGTTTCATTTTGCTTCTCATAAAAAAAAGGATTAACTACACCATTAATGCAACGGGTTCACCATAAAAATGTTTCAGTTCACCTAATTTCTTTGCAACATGAACCGGTTTTAGGTTCATGAAACCTGTTTCATTTTGTGATTTTTTTTTGTTCATCTACGTTTTGATGATTTCATTCTATAATTCAATTGTTTCATCAAGACACGTTTTCTGATTATAACTTATGACAATATATGAAATCCAAATTTTTAATATTTTAATATAGTTAAATATTTAAATGTTACCATTTATACAATTTTCTTTATTACATTTTCTTAATTAAGATTTATTAATAACTTCTATATTTAATAGAAAATATTGTAAATGACCAAAATATACTTATTGATTAAATTTAATTAAAAAAAAGAAATTTTTCTATTGATCGAAATTAATTTACACAGTTTTTTAAAAATACACGGTTTTCATTTGATCATGGCTACATTGTATATATTCTGAAAGACATATATGCGGCATTGAGTATTCCGTCGCGTCAAGTCCTCAACCACATATCAGTCCATAAACCCCAATTTCATACTTTTCTGGGTGAAAACAAAACAAACAAACAAACTGCAAAAATCATTCAACGGGAGGATTATCATTTCATCAATGGGCACCGTCATCGACTCCCATTTCTTGGCACTCACAGCCATCGTCACCGTACACCATTTTCTCTATCTCTATCTCTATCCTTCTCTCAAAGATCATTATGTAATTTTCATCGCTAAAATCCATTCTATCTTATTGTAGTTTGGTTATCAGTTGTTGTTCTTCATAGTCACAGCACTTCTCAAATTCGATAAAGTCACTGACTTCGCTGGTATGCTTACAACTATTCCTTTCTTCCATTGCTTCACTTTTACTTTTGAGCTCAACCCCCAACACTTTTCAATTTCAATGATTATAGGCTACATTTTTACATGATTAAGATTTATTTGAATATGTACAGAATTATTATCTGTTTGTAGTTGATGATTAGCAACGACCGATCAATCAATCAGTGGCCTGGTCTTAACTTTTAGTGTAGGCTGAAAAAAGTTTAGGGGATTTTTGGATGGACTTGTTGTCTAGTAGAACAAAATGTGTCAGATTCCATGGAAGAAACTGGTTTGTGTCAAAGGTCAATATGGAGTCCTGAAAGTAAATATTGAATACAATTGTGATGACATGGTGCAAAAAAGAAACCGTATTTGTATATATGGCACAAAAAGGATGACAGAACTTGCCATTTACATCAAATTTGATTGTCCCTTCGGGGACATCTGATAAATTTGGAACAATTTTTCAAATTTGATTGGTTTGTTGTACCACGCTCAACAAGGTAAAGATAGAACGAGTTTTTGGTTCTTCAATTTTCTCATGGAATCAAGGGTTTATTGCATCCAAGTCTTTGGGGGAGGGTATGAGACACTAACATCTAGCCTTGAATGTCATGGCTTGATCCCTTTGAGGTTCACCAAGAAAGTGTTCTCCAAGTAAGACTATAGAATCTTCTAGAACCTTACAGAGTTCTCCATTCTCTCGATCTCTTATGTGGAGCTCGGGAAAACAAAGTCTGTGACACTGTTGGACCTTTATTCATATATTTTTGTATTATAAGTAAACTCATGTATTTGGCCAATCTAAAAGGAGATCTGTTCAATTGGATGCTGTTAAGAATTGAGTCTCTTTTGCTAAATGGATGAATTATGAGAAGGGTCATGCTGTAATCTTTGATGACGTTTTGTGTTCATTGTTTTTCTTATGGTAAAAGTAGTGAGTTATTAATTAAACAAGTAAAAAAGATATGTGCCGATCATGATATTTTGGGGAAAATGTTCAATATATCACTTTGATTGAACTTACTCATTTTGATGTAAGCATTACACTTCTTTTTTCAACAGGAAGCACAAATTTTGTCATACTCTCTCTATTAACGTTGATACTAAAAGGATCATGGCATTTTAGGCAGGTAAAGTATCCATTTTCAGCTCTTCTGTTATTTAAACTTTTTGTTCACATTATTTTTGTCAAACTAATGTATCAATGAATTTAATTTGGAGTAATTAAGTTTAGTCATCTATGTTCTTGAATTCCTTGTGTATTATCCAAATGTTGGATTGTTAGTTGAAGAACAAAGTTATTGGCAATGGTACATGCTTTTAAGATTTTATCCATTTCTCTAAGCTGCCTGATTTTTTTGATTCAACTCTGTTTGTGCGATAAGTCAGAAAATAGACATGATATTAGCTAAATAGATGATCCCATGTTCTTATGTTGTATGGGTCCAAGTGTTGTGCAACAAGGAAGGTCCATGAGAGGAAGCTAGAAGTTGCAAAAATGAGGATGCTTACATGGACCTATGGTCGAACCATGTTGGATAGGACATGGAACGAGGTCTTCTGGATGAAGTTGAGAGTTGTGCCTATCATGGATAAGTTTGAGGAAGGGAAGACTGCAGTGGTTTGGACACGTTCACAACGGAAAGATGGCTGCTCCGGTGTCAAGGGTGGATAAGCGTGACGATTGAGGGGGCAAGGAGGAGGGGCAGGCCGAGGAGGACGTGGGTTGAGCAACTGAGGTTGGATATGACGGCCTTAGAAATTTCCGAGGACGTCAGATAGGAATGCTTAGAGGCGTAGGGTGAGGGTAGTAAACATGGAGTGGGGGCCTGTAGTTAGCTTAGATGGGAGGAGGAAGCTGGTGAGGTAGGGGTGGCAGGGTTAGGGAGTTGGCAAATAGGTTACCAGATTCCTAACATAATTCGGTGTTGTGTAGTTTTATTTCCTTGTACTAGCCTCTGTTTTTGTGGTGTTGTTTGCTTTTAACTACCCTTAGTTCTTTTCTCCATTTTTGGTGTATCTTTGTTTTTGGTCCCGACGTCATCTCTTTTGTTCTCTTTTCCTCTTCTTTCAAATTCTTCATACTTTATTGGTAACTTCCTTTTTTTGCGCATACTTTTCACCAGTCAGGGTCCATTAGGAAACAAGCTCTCTATTCCTTGGGGGTAGTGGTCAGGTCCGCGTACATCTCACTACAGACCCCATTATACTGGGATCGTTTGATTTGGTTTGGTTTAAACTGCGATCCTGTGGCATCATCTATCTGAGCGCTTGAGAATGACCAAACAAACCTCAAATCCTTTGTGATTCTGTTACTTTCTCGTCCCCTTGTATGCAATCAACAGGTGTGAAGTATTAGTGAAATAGAAGGGGTGAAAGGGTAGGTTGGGTTGGGTGAAAGAGATTAAGAAAAAAAAGGAAAAAATCTGAGATTGTTAAAAGAGTAAAGTGACATCATATTTTTTGTAAGTAAGTTCATCCTTGCTTTTACTCCCAAAGCTAAGATCATATGCTATATGTGTATCTTGTTTTGTTGGATTTTAAAAGGACATGCTATTGATGAATATTATGATGATGTTTGATGCATTCAAGTTCTTGGGTACTACTATGACTCTATGGGCAGAGATCTTTAATTTTCTAGAAAACAACTCTTAGAACTGCAAGTTCCTTTGACTCTAATTCTTGATTAATTTGGCAGTCATACTTGTGCATTAACTTGTATTGGCCCATTAACTGATTTTATTCATGAAAGAACGTGTTCTATATGACCTCAGTATTCGAAGCATAGCCTCAGCATATGGCTACGTGACTTAGCGTTTTTCTTTCCTTTTCTGTTGGTCGTGCAGATATGTTTGTTAGACGAGTGAGAATGATGTGTGACCTCCCTATATCGATTTATATGTTGAAATGACTACTGGTATGATGTGCCCCTTTCTCCTACCAAGCTGTATACGTGAACACACCTAATATATAAATCACTATGAATAATATTTACGAAGGGTTCAACTCTGAGTCTCCAATCGTGTAATGCCAGAAAAGTCGGATCCTCTTGTTTCTTTTTGTACACTATTTCCATTTTTCTATCTTTAAGAATTTAATAAGATATGGCTATAAAATGTATATTCATTTTATTATTTATGCATTTCAGGTGGTTCTGAGCTTTCTTGTAGTAGTATGGGGTCTTCGCCTTGGATTGTTTCTGTTGATGAGGTATGAATGGACAAGAGTATTGCTGAGATCACTTCTGTTTATGGTTTTAATCTTTCACATTTCTTATCAGGATCTTGAATTGGGGAGAAGATCGGCGTTTTGATGAGATGCGTGATAATTTGGGAAAATTGGCGGTTTTCTGGATCTTTCAGGTTTTTGTGTTACATTTATACCTAACTAGTGATCGGCATCGCGCGTTGCGCGATCAATTAACTTTTTTAGAAAATATTGAAGTTAAATGGGTCGATGGTCATAAATCAATATTAAACTAATAGGAATAGATATTACACTTGATATAAAGTCACCTCATCATCCTCGATTGTTTTTTATATATATCATTAAATAATAATTTATATATATATATATATATATACACATATACATATATCAAACTTTTCTTACATCAAACTATGTAATTGAATCAAAATGATAAAAAAAATTGTTTGAGACTATTGATTATAATAATGAGGTGTATAATACATATTGTCTTGTTGTAAATATATCAATTTATCCATACATATATTTCCATAAAATATTTATATGCACCACACAAATGGGATATTGTTACCCATTTTTGTGTATAACATCGCATATATTTTTATAATTTACTTACATATGTTTTAATGTACTCGTTTGCAACTTTATCCAAAAACCTTTCTCGAAACCTCCCCTTTCCCAGCCTACAATGCACGAAGAGCAACAGTAGTCGCTAGTATTGTGACCACCTTGGAYATAGGCGAATCCAATTGAATTGCTTAATTTTTCATTTGACTTGTTGGAGTTTCTTTTTATCTTCCTAAGACTATTTTTTCATAGTTTGGTTTCTCGTTACAAAGTTATCAAAGAAAATATTTTAATAATTTTATGTAAAATCAACATATATGGTATACTAAAAAAATGATTGAAACTCATATAACTGATCATTTAGTACATATATTGTTTTTAAATAATATATATATATATATATATATATATATAAAAGGAGTGTTATGTAAAAAATAATAACCAATAATGACCATTTAATAATATTAAAAAATATAATGAGTGTTATGTAAATAATAATAACCGAATAATGATCATTTAATAATACTATATAAATATAATGAGTCTTATGTAAATAATAATTAATGACACCGGTTATTTACTTATATAACAAACAAAGAGTATGCATGTAATATGTTTAAAAATAACCGTCCAATATAATTGATAAAGATGTTTATTTTTATAGGAATTTATTAAGTTGCAAGTTTATGTGCAATATTATTTATATGTATTATTGAGACGTTATGTGTTTAAAGCTTTGTCAAGAATGAATATTGGTATAGTATTAGTTGAATAAATAAACAAATTACTTCATATTGGTTGAAAATAATCACTTCTTTGATTTAAGAACGCTTTTTTTGTGGGTCTAGAAATTCTTAAATATATTGATGGTAGATACTTTTATATTTATCTTAATAATTATTTTTCAAGGTACTATTTGTTTATATTTTTGAATAACAACCCTCATAGCCTTAGACTCGTAGAGATATAGTTATACAAATATGAAAACCTTTTAAGAATCATTTTCATACTTATTAAATCAAATTGAATTGAAAACATCCACTCTTCAATGGAATCATGCAACTTGAATTAATCAAAAYGTAGCACAATGTAAAGGTTTGGGTGAATTGTTTGGTATAGAATTTTTTATACTACCTCATGCATATATCAAGCGCTTTATGTGCTCATTTAATCCAATACTTCGTTCCTACTTATACCAAGCAATTCACCCGAATAGAACAAATGTATCAGACATTTCACATAAGGAAATTTTCCATCCTCGAAAAGCTCTTGTTACTTTTCCCAAATATGATTATATTATTTTAATCTATCTATATTCTATATATAAAGCAGAATCCTTGTTGGATTACGTGACATCATCAAATTGTTAGAATCCTTCCTTTCTTCTTTCTCCTTAATTTATGCTCTATTTTCCTTTTGTTTTTTCTCTTATTTTCATTATTTTCATTAATTATACATTAATATTAACCCTTTCGTTTTCTCAACGGTTTTCCTTGTGTCTTTTCAATCTCTATCTAAACTCTACTAATTAAAGAAGGATTTATATATATATATATATATATATATATATATTCTAAATCCAACCAAAAAAGTTAAGGCAAACGAGATTGAATCCTTCAATTTGATGACAACATGGTTTGGTCTTTAGAATATATATATATATATATATAAATCCTTCTTTAATTAGTAGAGTTTAGATGGAGATTGAAAAGACACAAGGAAAACCGTTGAGAAAACGAAAGGGTTAATATTAATGTAAAATTAATGAAAATAATGAAAATAAGAGAAAAACAAAAGGAAAATAGAGCATAAATTAAGGAGAAAGAAAAAAGGAAGGATTCTAACAATTTGATGATGCCACGTAATCCAACAAGGATTCTGCTTTATATATAGATATAGATATAGATTGTATTTTTGTTTTCCCCTTTGGATTTATTTGTTTCTTGGTTGCTTCTTTTTGGGTTTGATTTTACTTCTAAAATATTATGAGTTTGCAGGGTTTTGTTTAGAAATAAGATCTTTTTTTCTGTCAAAAGGGTTTGGGCTTTCTGTTCCTTTTAATTGATTCTTGTTCTCTTGTGGCAGGCTATATGGGTTTGGACCGTAAGTTTACCTGTGACAGTTGTTAATGCAAGTGACTCAGATCCAGGTCTTCAAGCTCAGGACATAATCGGGTGGATAATGTGGTCTGTGGGTATCGTAATTGAAGCCACTGCTGACCAGCAAAAATTGATGTTTAAGAATTCTCCAGGAAATAGGGGAAAATGGTGTGATGCTGGACTATGGGGGTACACACGTCATCCGAACTACTTCGGTGAGGTTAGTGGTTAAATCATCTGTTGCTTGTCGCACCCAAACCTGAAATGAGTTAAAACCAGATACTTCATACATAGGATGATCGTCGTTTTGTATTTGTTAGATGTGTGTGAACACTTACACTTATACATGATGACCTCTAATCCTTTGAAGTTGCTTCACCATATACAAGTCTCACTTAAGGGGCCGTTTACTAAATGCTTACCGGGTAAGCGTTCACTGGTATTGCTTACCTTACTGATTAAGCATGACGACAAGGACCAAGTATCTGACCTGGCAAGAGGCATAACAAAGACCGAGAGTCTTACCTGGTAAGTGAGGAAAAAGACTCTTCCCCGGTGCTTACCGGGTTTAAGACTTTTACCAACAATCCATTTTGATGGCCTAGAATGTTATAAGATAAGTTAAGCGAGGGTAATTTCTCTAACAGGTAAGCGCTTGCCAGTAAACGTTTGGTAAACGGTCCTTGAATCTTCATATCACACCTTGATGATAGCCTATCTACAATTAATCTTATAATCACACTTAAACCAAGCATACCCAATATTTCCTACCCTGAGATAGGGTCTAGGGGGTGGGGGGATGTATGCATACTAGACCCCTACCTCAAAGAGTAGAGGGGATGTTCCAAGAAAGCCTCCGACTTATGCAAAGTGTGTGAAAAGAAAGGATAAAAGTGCTCAATAAAATTTGCTGAGAGAGAACATAAGAAGAATTTGAAAAATAAGAAAGGCAATGCTATAATGTAAAAATGTGTCAAGACTTAAGAGTAAGCAACAACACACCCCCAATCTAAACAGACGGGCAAACAACAAATAAAATCAAACAAAACACACAAACAGAAGCAAGTACTAGAAAACATAACCTTACATACCCCAATCTAACCTAAGGCTCGCAGACTCACTAACCCTACCACCTTCCTCTAACTCTCTATATCCCTTCCTCCAGTCTAGACTATCTAAAAACTATAGATTCCCAATCCTAGTCTGCTACCCTTATCTTGCGTCTCTAAACTTCTTGAGAGTTGTAAAGGGTTAAAGAGCCTCAAAACTTGTTAGGGACTTCTCCTAACAAAAGTAGATGATGTGATCTCGCCTAGCAAGTACGGGGTTGAACACGTTTTACCCAGTCATTCTATTGGTTGCTAAGATAATTGTGGTGGAAATTGTGACCCATTGCCTATATAAGAGACGAGAACCTTGGTATAGGAGGACACCACCTATCCACCAAGTTGATTGATAAGTGCGGAATGCTACAAGTTACATTATGATTTGATAAATTCTGAAGTTTATAAAGAGTTAAAAGCCCTAACAGTATATATATATATATATATATATATAGAGAGAGAGAGAGAGAGAGAGAGAGTTAGGTTCATACGAGAACAATAACTAAATAAGAGAATAAGAAAACGGTCGTATCACATGTGACTTTACACTAAAATCACATGTGATTGACGCAACTTTGGCCGCGATCTGATGTCGTGGACCATGTCGCTTGCACACCCTTGCGTTGACTGTTAGTGTAAAATCACATGTGATTTTGCATGTAATTTGGTTGTTTTTGTGTTCTTTTATTTGGTTACCCTTTTCATTTGAATCTCCATCTCTCTCTCTATATATATAAAATATATTTCTTCTTGTTAGCAAATAAATTTATTAAATTAACGAAAATTCTCTCTTTCCTCACAAGATATATTATATATCTTTGTTTGAGTTATACCAAAAGAGTTATATCGTTACAAGATTATCATCCATATTTACTTATTTGTTTATTGTAAAACATTAATATGACATTGTTTTCCATAATTGTTTTTCGTTCTATTTTCTTAAAGACTATTTGGACCTTTTTGGTATGGCGGGTCAGATACAACAATAGGGTAAAATGGTAAATGTGCAATGGATGGAGGGATCCACATGAAACAACGACATACACAGACAAACATTGCTCTATCATTTACTTCTGATAATTAAGAAGGGATAATGTACTTTAATCATCAAAACCTTGATTCATTTTCTAACACCAAGAAGAGATGAGACGAGAGGATAAGGCGTTTCTTTTCATATCTCTCAAATAGCCTCATCAACTTTTTCTCTTTAAAACCTCCATCTCTTTTTCTCTACATCCGGTTTCTCTTCCATTTTTGTGTGTGTGTATAATCTGTACCTGTAGGTTAACCTCTATAAATTGATGCATTTGGATACTCAGTAGTTCATCCGGTGTTTGTTGCTTTTCTCTTATGAGTAGAGCAACAACAAAAGTAACGGAATCGGATGAACTACCGAGTATCAAAATGCATTAATTTATACAGGTTGGCCTATAGATACATATTATACACAGACAAAGATGGAAGAAAAACCGGATACAAAGAGAAAGTGATGGAGGTTTTAGAGAGAGAGTTGATGAGGCCATTTTTAGAAAGAGATGAAGAGAAACGCTTTCTCCCCTCATCTCATCTCTCCCAGTGTTGGAAAATGAATAACTATTTTGATCATTAAAGTACATTATCTCTTCTTAATTATCATAACGGAGTAATGTTTGTCTTTGTGTTGGTGTTTCGTGCGGATCATCTCCGTCTTTTACTCATTTACCATTGTACCCTGCTGTTGTATTCGAATCAACCGTACAGAAAAGGTCCAAATAGTCTTTAACAAAATAAAAATGGAGAATGTTTATGGACAACAATAAGTCGCATTAATGTTTTATAATAAATAACCAGGGAAATTTAGGTGACAATCTTTTAACGATATAACCCTTGTGGTATAACTCAAACAAGGATGTATAATATTTTTGTAACAAAAGAAATATAATTTTTGATGATGTAATAAATGTATTTGATTGTGTTATTTAACCATCCGCGGTAGCATAAGTTGATGCACATCACTTGGTGTATTATACAGATGATGACGCTAGTAGTTGTATTGCGCCCCCCTGTAACAGCTATAGTAACCACCTATAAAGGGTAATTTTGTCTCATTTTTAGATGCGAACAATAGATTAATCTTACTGCTGAATACTCGAGTTTTTGCCTAGGAACGAGAGTGAGATTTTGGATTATCCAAATACAGGTTTCATGTGACCTTAGGTTTGAAGGGTCGAAATATTGTATTTCGATAGTGCTCATGATGCACGATCCAAGATTTTATACAAGTGATTATTACCACGAACCCAGAAATTCTAACACGTTTAAGATAATTAGAATTGAAGATGAAGATATATCAATATCTTTCTTTAGAGTTTTTAACTCATTATGAACTTTAGAACTTATTAAGTTGTAATGTAGCTTGTAATCAACTTGGTGGGTTGATTATGTTGTGCTCCTATACCAAGGTTCTTGCCTCCTTTATAGGCAATAGATCAGGCAAAAGATGTTCAAACCCATACCTGCTGGGTAAGATTATATTATTTGGTATCAGAGCCAGCTCTATTGGTGGATCATGTCATTCCTTCTATTTGCTGTTTCTTTTGCCCAAATGAATGGATGGAATGTTCAAGAAGTGAAGAAGAAGATGTGGATATAACAAGAAAAAAAGATGAAGATAATAAGATGGAGAAAGAGAGATGTAAATATAGATGCAAGAAGATAAAGATGAGATATTAGATTGCAAGAACCCAAACCTTGGTATCATCCGTCTTATTGTAAAGACTAAAGAGTCTCAAAACTTCTTTAGGGTCATTAATGGCAGGCTATTATATCACATTTTGAGGATTGTTCTATCACATATCAATGATCTATCCCGAGAGCAATTAATCAACGGAGTAGATAGTCTCTAGTTACTCTAAAATGGTATCTAATGGGCTACATACAATTTCTGTTATCCGGATTTGAAACTACTACTATCGTCTTTCTGTGACATAAGCACATCAACCTCTCATGGAATTGACCCACCAAATATGAATCATTTCTGCCATGTGATCTCAAAATAAAAGATTCTTTTTATAGGCATGTAAGTTCTGAATATGAATCTATCATCTATGAACCTTGATAAACTAATGGGATCTACCATCTTTTGGCAGATTTTTCTTTGGTGGGGAATCTTTGTGGCCTCCACACCTGTATTGGAAGGTGCTGAATGGCTTGTTGTACTTGGGCCATTATTTCTAACATTGTTGCTTCTTTTTGTCAGTGGGATACCGCTTCTTGAGGTTCGGGTTTTGTAGTTTTTATATATTTGGATCATCCATCCATTTTGTTGATCGAATTTGTCAAAACATGGATTCAGGAATCTGGAGATAAGAAGTATGGAAACGTGGCTGGATATCGACATTATAAAAGGACAACAAGGTAGAGTAACATGCCTCAAAACACTGAACAAACTGTTTTCTAATATATCTGGAAATGAGACAAGTAACAGAGAATTTGTTTTTTTTTTCTTCAGTCCTCTCATTCCGCTGCCTCCAATGGTGTATGGAAAGTTGCCCTCGTGGTTCAAAGTAGCTTTCTTGTTTGAGTTACCTTTATACAACCGGAATCTTCCTAAAGAAGAAGCCTTGGGCTGGTAAGCTATCTTCCTCTCAAAAAGCCCAGTATTTCCCACCCAGAGTTGGGTTCATTTTTTTTGGG
>NC_037542.1:14638284-14663140 GCF_001531365.2 Cynara cardunculus var. scolymus | reverse complement strand
GAGGAGATGTACGCAGACCTGACCTCTACCCGAAAAAGTAGAACAACTGACAACTACTCAACTAGTGAGAAGTGTGTGAAAGGGAGAAATATAGAAGTGCTAAAATTTGAAAGGGTTGTGGCCTCTAGCCGAAAGAGTAGAACAACTGGCAACGGGACTATTTGATCTTTTTGCACATTTGAAAATGATTCTTTTTTTCAAGTTTTAGTTGGGATGTTGGATTGTTAGTTTGGTTATTTATTAAGCATGGGAATTCTTGAAATTTGATGGGTTTAACTCTGTTTTGCAAGGGATAGAAGTGCAGGAAGCAGTGCATCAAAACTGGGCTGACTGTAAATAATATTTACAGCTTTCCTTCTATAAGTATATCTTATTGTTTGTATTCTTGATAACCCTCTGTAATACCCAATTTATAACCAGCTTTTATAGCACCCCCACCCTTTATTGAAATGTACAATCAGAACACTTGATATTCTCTGTTGATATGTTTTTTTTTTGGTAACCATGGGTTTTGGGGTCAGCTTATGTGCACTGACTAATTCCTTGGACGACCATGAATGGCTTAGAGCCCTCGCATGTGAACCTCTATGGCCATAAGGGATTTAGCAGCACCTAGATTCGAATATGAGGAAGATAAAATTTCCAATACGTCTCCCTGTTCCTTAACGATGTTTTGAATTGTGAAATGCTTACAAACATGTATTGATGCACAAATGGGCCTCGGACCAAAGCCCGGTGCAAGTCAGCCTGAAAAAGCCTAGACCTAGTAGGCTAGTAAGTCTCAACCCATTGATAAGCATATGGTTTTATTAGGTAGTTCGAACACTAATTTGAACTAGTCAAATTAGTATTAGTAGCTATTTTCCATATTTTCATGTTTAGAGTGGTGGGCTAGAAATTAGGAGAGTAGTTAAGTAGTTTTGGAATTTTTCATGTATTTAAGGTCTGTGACTTCACTGCATCAATTTCTGAATTTATCAAGGTTTTTTTGAGCCTTTTTCTCTCTAATTTTTTTTGGCTTTAACTAGGACCTATCAGGCTGAAGCCGGACCAAAAAGCCTGATTGGGCCCTAGTGTTATCTTTTAAGGATTGGATAAAGTCCGACCAGAAAACGCATGCTCGGTTACTTCGACAATTCTGATAGTAATCTTGTATTTCGAGATGTTTATTGTTATTATAACTTGCATCTATAGGAGTTCAATTCGTTTGGCTTTTGATATATAGAAGCCTTTTTAAACCATAAATCATCATCACTTTGTGTATATTTGTGTTTGTTGTGAGGTGTCGTGTGCTTTAGAGTTAAAACCAAAAACGAAACGATATATGTTGTTTGAGTTTTTTCGAAACCACATATGCCTTGAACCACAAAACACCGCATTGCGAATGTTGTACCATTTATGCGGTTTGTACCTAAATATTCTCCTTAAAATGTGGAAAGTGGCAGCATAAAGTTTCATTATCCATATGATATAAAGTCGAAATTTGATGACACTTCCAAACATATTGCAAAGCTTATTAGAACACAAGATCCCCTGGTCCATTAACAACGAGTGTTGAACCCAAATTCACGGGTTCGAGTCTCTTGGTTAGACGGCAAAGCACACAAAAGTTTCTTTGGCTTAGCGAAGAGCCAGGGAAGCATAAAATAACACATAATTAGACTGGGATATGACATGACATGAGTGGGACAGAGAATACATTTTTTCTGTCTAATCAAAATAGGTGAAACAAAAATAGAAAAGACGTAACAAGATTGGTAAATTACTAAACTACCGATTCATATTAAAATTTTCCCGTCCAGTCCAGTCTTATTTGCATACCAAACCAAATCCAACGAGCCCGGTTTATCCTATCTGGAGACTTGGAGGTAGGTCTGGGGATGAGATGTACGCAGAGCTGCCATCAACCCGATGAAAGATCCAAGGGTGTGGTCAACAAATTCATCCGAAGGAAGGTTCTAATAGTAACATTTTGAACTCAGATCAAAAAAACCTGCTTCAAACTAAAAAATGTAACCTGGTCATATCATAATCTGTATATCTTAGAAAATTGTCTTCAAACTTGCGAATTCGGATCCAATCAATACCCCAAAAATTTTGGTGCGAGAAGCTGCAGCCGCTGTAAGGTACTCGGAGCGAATTTTCTGGCAAACAGATAACATACTGATGACGGCTTATCATTATAGACACATTCCCGACCTTCATGAAGTTTCTTCATGAATTCCTCCGTAACATCTGTCGCTCCAAATGTTGCAGGGTGAGCGCCACCCCTCGACCAGTCAACCCAAGTCAAACTCCGGTTCGCTATCAGATTTGGTGCCCGAATCGCCAATAGAGTTGGGAAATAATGTTCATCCACGTAACAAGCCGGCCTGCAAAACTCCTGGAATTTTGGGTAAAAGGTCACGTCTGATATGATGATGGATGCAAGCTTTCGGTTAACTTCAAACCATTGGGACCCTTTTCTCCATTGGGAGATGTTGACTTCTGGCAACATGTTGGGGTTATATCGACCCCTACCGAATGGCCCTGGATCATCAAACGCTCCCATAAAACTGTATTTGGATCTCGTTATGTAACGATATGTTACAGTGAAGTTGTAGATGGGAATGCATGATTCTGAGACAAGAACAAAGTATTCGTTGGAGATATCGAGAAGGGCATTCGCCAGGAGCCTCCTCTCGGCGTCACACATGCTCATTCTCCCCCATTCGGCTATCTACACAATACACTTCGGGTTATAAGCAATAGAATCCCACTGTCCTATAAACTTGCTTACGTTTGATCGTGTACATATAGTGTTTGACTATTAGTCAAATATCTAAAATACCGTTCAATAAAGACAAACTAGAGAATCTTGTAGACCAAAATGTATATTTTCAATAATAGGTCACGATAATAATAAGAAAATATGCAATGACACTACTAGCAGGCTGCAAACCTGTTAGCAACAAGCAAATATGGAACTTTAAATTGAAGGAAACCTAGCAAGATCTAAGACATCCCCAAAATGGAAATTCTCAAAAAAGTTTTACGATCGTCTCTTATTGAAATGCTTAAATCAACGATTAGTTATTAATTGAAGCAAAAGGGGCACTACACTCCTAGGTATTAAGCAGTCCGAACTAATCAAAGGAGTAATGAGAAATTTTAGAAAACTGCCCTTCGTATCTCCGTACTCCCTGGGGTAGAAGAAAAGTATGTGTGCATCATACCCTCCCTAGACCCTTCATTCTGAGTGGCATATACCGGGTATGTTTGATTAACGAAAATCCCTACCGTAACGTTTTATAGTTTCCCTAATTAACTTTTCACATTTTATGTTCCACAACAATTAAAAATTTCCCTAATTATCTCATAAAAAGATCATATAGACTAGTTCCACATCCTAGGTTATCCGAAAGTAGTTGTATGTTGCGCTTCTACTGGTCGTGAACATTAAACTGATTAACGTTCAGGGGAACAGATCAAACACCCTCGTTGTTCAAGAAGCACCTCAGGGTCCGAAGAATCAAAATCAACCACCTTTCTAATAAAGCAAGTCTTGAGGAGAAGAACCCAAAATGCACATATCACAAGCTACAAATAGAGAGAAACTAGGAATGCCCTCAAGATAAACTCTTCTCTAAATTCGACAAATTTCTTCCATCATTGAAAAAAAACCCTTCTTGATCCAGAACAACTACAGGATCTGATGAATTATTGGATCCTGAAACACCTCCTTAAAATGTTCTTTCATGGAAGTCCAGGGAAATGCTCATGGATAGAGAAACTACAGGATCTGATGGATTTACACCTTATAAAGCCCCCAGTTTAACAATGAAAAAGCTACAAGAACCCCTTGAAAGCCTGTTCCCGATTAAAAAAGACACCAAAAGGTTTATGATATCTAAGACTGCTACTGTATTTAAAACTCCCCTAACTTTCGAACTATAATCTAGTCTGAAAATTCCCACTTCAAAACTAACATCATGCATACAGTTAGGTTATTAATATAAATGAAACGACCTGTCAAAGAAAGCGAATTGGAACTTTCAATTCAAAGTACCCTTTATAATTCTAGAAAAACTTGTCCCCTAGTCAAGAATTTGACTCATGAGTTATATAACTCGAGGGGGGTGTAAATAATTCAAAACAGTTGCATAATTATTCACTTTTTCCGGATATTTTTTGACATATAGTTCACATGCTAATGGAATTTCCCAAACAATGAGTGCAAAAAACAACCAATCATATGGATAACAGTTCTTCTTAAGGACATAAATGAACTCCCACAACAAGCTTCGGATTGACAGTTGAAGAAATTATCTAACGAATCATTTTGATGATATACAATCATGGCAGCATATATATACACATATTATATATGTATATATATAATATATATACAGGAAGCATCATGCCAAAAATTAAATAATTGCGAGAAGGCGAGAAGTTTTAATATCATAAATGATTACACTCCTTTGGGTGTGTTTAATCATGTATGATTAAGTGTCTATGTGTTGTCAATGCAACATGTATTTAATCATATATGATTAAGCTTGTGTATCATGCGTATAATGATATATGATATTGAAACTCTCGCAAAATGTTTATAAACATCTATTTTCAACCTCAAAAGATTGGAAAATTGAGGAGCACCCTAATAACCATTTATTTGTCCGGTATGCAAATGTGCATGAAATGCAAAAATGCATAGAAACCAGGAAACATTTTCAATTACTTTCATGCACAGGGTGTTCCTCAATTTTCCAATTTTTTGTGGCTTTCCCCAAAAACTGAGTCTCTCTCTCTCTCTCTCTCTCTCTCTCTCTATATATATATATATATATATACATGTATATATGATCTAAGGTACAAGAAACAAGAAGCAGAACATACCTGACTTGGTATCTGTCTCCCGTAAAAAACAGATGTGTATGGAAATCGGGGTTCATAAGATGGAAGTGAATGAATATATATGGAATAAAGGAGCTTGTGTCCATTAAAGAACCTCTCCCACAAGGGAGCCAACGGCAACGGCCCTTTAGTCAAGAACATAAAGGCAATCTTTGGAACTCTTGCAAACGGATACTTCTTCAATTGTGGCACAAAAGAAGCTCTCCAGAATAGCTCTTTATCACTCATCGTATGCATCAGATTCGAAGGAGGCGTGATCCAATGATCAAGATTGTTCTTTGGCTGTTCTAGGATACATGGTTGTAAAATGGGAATTGCTGAAGTTACTGTAGTAACAACTCCGGTTTTACGGATCATATATATACTAAACAAAGAAATGGCAAAACAGAAAACTAGAAACAAGGCAAGTAACTGTATAAGCCTTTGTGGCAAAGCCCTAGACTGGCTTGGCCTACTTACAACTGTAGTAGCAGGCTCTTTGCCTTCCTCCATTGATAAAAAAAAACAATAATCACAGATTGTATCTTAATAACACAAAACTAGGAGATTTTTCTTGTGGGTATGTTGTTTCATGGCTCATAAACTCCTTTGGGAACCTTCTTGCATCCTGAAACATCATAATAATGGCAAGAGTTAATGAGTCCTTTTTTGGTAACAAACTAAAATAGACAAGATCCCAGATGTTTTGATTTAGTTTTAAGACTTAAAATCAAACGGGTTGTTTTTAAGGATTCAAGAAATTTGGAAATTACCACAATAATACAAAGATGGAAGTCTTTTTCCAGAATAATACAATCAAAATCCTATCAATCTACTCAATAAGAGCATAAACCCATCAACATTAAGAGTTTTAGGCACAAAAAAGGAATTCCATAAAGCAAAGGAATATTATGAAGGAGAAAATCCTTCTTACAAACGGAGATCTCAAAATAATGCAAAATCGATAAATAAAAAAACAGTTGTTTAGAGAAAAGAAAACACTTGAGATTTTCACAACGATTACCAAGTTACATCAATACACGAGGCCCTTAGAGAAGAACACGACATCAATTTGATTATAACAGCAGAAACCCAATCACAAATTGATATCATATAACATGGGTGATTGAAAAAAAAAAGTAGAAAATTCTCGAAAAAGCGAAGCAATTTAACGATCTACGTGATGAACAAAGAAGAGGGGAAACACATACCATGAAGTGATGGAGAAGAAGACCATCCAACAAAAAGAATTAGTGATATGGTAGCTAATTTTTGACCCAATTAGTTGATTGATTGCTAAAAGGAGTTGGCACTTGGACAGTGAAAGAGAAGCGTAAGGAGGAAATACAGGAGACAAAGAAGCTTATGAAAGATGGAGGTGCGAAACGTATGAAAAGAACGACGAGATCTATGGAATTTGATGTTGTTTGCTCCCCCACTTTACAATACGATATCACACACAGAGAGGAGAGAGAGAGAGAGAACCAGTTTTCCTTTTGTAATTTTGCATTAATTTATTCTACATTTTCTTTCCATCCTAAAAAATATTTTCTCAATCCTTAAACCACATGTGGAATCTAAATATATTCCCATGTTTCATCTCACAATATTATTTTACGAGTTATTTTGTTATTTAAGATGTAAAGTTTTAACCGGTATATAGATAACCGGTTGAAGCATTAACGGATTATTATGTCCGTATAATAAGTGATGTGATATCCAACTTAGTATTATTTGCTGTCATGCATATCTTAATCTAAAATTACTTTTAATGTGTTATGGTTCATTAGAAGAAAGAGTTAATGCTTCAACCGGTTACCCGAGTATTTAAATGTTTAAAACTTTACATTACAGGTACCAAAATAGAAGTTTTGAAAGTACGTTACCCAAAATTGAAATCAAGTTCAAGTACGTTACTTTTTCATGCAATTCGTCCTGTTAGTTATTATATAAGTCCAAAAAATTATCCAGTACTCCTAATAATCGGATTCCATTTAAGACCAATTGGGATTAATGTAATCGATGGTTTGTCTAACTATTAATTCTTTATAATTAATCATCAAAAATGTTGTTTTGTATGATCAAATCATGTCTTCCAATTTTTTGTAAGGAAACAAATCAAGACTAGAAAGGAAATGTCATGTTTTTCAGAACTCAAAAATTAATAAATATATGTTGTTTGTAGACAAAAAAAGAAGAAGTAGGGGCTGTTTGACAATTACTAAATGGTTCGATGCAAAATGAATAAAAGGCTCTCATAATATAATACAAAATGAAATATAATTGTTTGGTAATTATTTACAATGAAATCTGGGCACTTAACGGTTAAGGGAGGCCCAAGATACAAAATCATTCAGAGGGTTTTAGAAACATTAAGAGGTAAAAAAAAATTTTTGCCAAACAAGATTCACCTCTTAACGATTCAAAGTTTGTCTCTTAATGGAACTATTAAGTGGTCACTAATTTTTAAAGGTTTTTTTGGTTATATATTTAAATAAAAAATGTATCGGTTTATTTTTAGGTTCAAGGTGGTCATGTTCCTCGTAGTCGCAGGTTCATGTTAGGTGGTTTTATTTTGTTTTTATTTGATAAAAGCATATAAAACTTGTCGAATATGTATTTATACTACTGAATTTGGATGAAAATGATACGAATCGTTATCATTTCGCTATGTATTGTTAGAAATATCCGTTTAAACTTTTTAAGATTAGAATTGGTATGAAATTTTGGATTTTATGATCATCGTCATTGTTTTATTTTGTACCATATTTTAAAAGTGACAGTATTTATTGCATTAGATGAAACGTAAAAAGTAAATATGAATCATAAGGGTGGTGTTCGATTGGTTTGAACTTAGACTCCAAAGGTCAAAAGTGCAGGAGGTCTCAGGTTTGAATCTAAAGAGGAATAAAAATCCCTTCGTGGCCACGGAGGTTCAAATGTGGTGATTCCGAGCTACCCGCGAAACGGGTGGTTGTCCTGAGATTAGTCGGCTCGCATAACGGGTTAGATATCCAGGTTAATAGAAAAAGTAAATACAATTTCCATTGTCTTTGTAAGACGAGTAAAAGACCGAAACATGATATATTAATCATATCTAAATGTCTAACAATTGTTAAATAATGTCAACATTTAAATTCAAGAAATCAACGAATTCATTAATCATATGTGTAATGAATTAAAGTATAGGTTGTGAATTTCTATCTCAAATGATATGATTAATAAAAAAATAATTTATATTGATTAAAAGATAGTTTTTTAACCAAAGAGCCTTCGGCCTAGCGGTATCGTAGTCTTTGGCCTTCTAAGGAGGTTAAGGGTTCAAACCTCACCAAATGTGAGGAGGGTGTGTGAATTTATTTGTTGCATTTGTCGTATATAAATATTATTATACTTAAAAAAACAATAGTTTTCTATGTTAAAATGAACGAGGAATGAAGTCGATAAATTCCACAAGGTGGACGTGAAAGAGTCAAAAATGATTTTATGAGTAATTAATAGCATTTAAATATAATTATTATCAATAAGAACGAAATAAGTTATGCCTATATGTTCATAAATTCATCACCCTACTTTTTTCATGATTACATAATAAATATTGATTTTAAAAGTGTAAAGGAAAAAAAAGACAAAATAACTATTTATTTATTTATTTATATAAATAAGAATGATTAAATATTATGACAAGATAAAAGGAAAATTTAAGAAGATTCATATGTGAATTATTAAAAACATTCGGAGATGCATTTGTAAACCATATGAATTAATGGTGTGCAAAGCGTGAACGGTCTGAAATCCGAAACCGAACTGGAAATACAGTGTTTGTGCAAAACCCAAATGTCCGGAAATTCAAAACCCGACTTCTAAGGGGGATATTTGGGTTTGGGTTGGATTTGATTTTTGGTCACCCGGTCTATCCGAAAACTTGAAATATAAATACATGTATATTGTAAATATCATCTAAATATATTTGTTTATCTAATTATCTTTTGAAAATCGTAAATCCTAGTCATGCTCTTTTCTAATTCCATACTCTCAAATCGCTTGAATTTATCTTGAAAATCGATTGAATATATATAATTTGCATTATAACTAGATCCAAACCTTGACCAGCCCGAATCAATCTGAAATCCCTAACCCAAAATTCAGGGTGTTGGTTTCCATATCCGAATCTGATCGAATTTTGGTTTTGTTCATCTGAACCCACCCAGCACGTCCAATCCACCCCTAATATGATGTCAGTTCATCATCATGTGTGTTCAAATATATTTTTTAAAGATTTTTTCGACAATCCATGTAAGAAGGAACCTAAATCCCAAACAACCATCTTATGGTAAAGAAAATCATTTCAATTACATTATAAATATATCCCTTTCTAGACACAAATTGACATGGGAGCCCACATGAACACAAGGTCTCATATTCATCCAATGTTATTATTGCATGTGTTTACATCATGTCATCACATAATCATTAATCAACTTTTCATACTCAACCCAATATTAGTCACATTAAAGATGACAATGATGTGAGTTGGAGTTGGACCGTGAATTGAGAATTTTGCTGTTTTTGGATATATGACAGATTTCTGCCCGCATGAAAAGATTGGCTAAAGATTACATCCATGAAACTGTAATTGCTTTTGGTTGCAAATAACCAAGCCCACTCATTAAAAGGTAGACCTAACTTAGGGCATAAGATGACCCATGCTACTGTTTCATTGTCAGAAGAAACAATTACGGCTTCATTTTGATCAAATATGCCAACAACCAGGGCTGTAAACGAACCGAATGAACAAGAACGAATGCTTGTTCATGTTCGTTCATTTAACTTAACCGAATAAACGAACGATAAACGAACGAAAATCTGTGTTCATGTTCGTTCGTTAACATGCTGAACGGACTAAACGAACATAAACAAACGAGCTAAATGAACATAAACAAATATTATCTGAATTCAAAGTAAATAAACAAAAGATTATATATTAATTTTAATATATAAACAAACGGTAAATGAACGAACGTTCACGAACATAAATGAACGAACGGTACTCTTGTTCATGTTCGTTCGTTTAATTAAACGAACAAAAAAAAATAAACGAACATAAACGAACTTTCCGCCGAACGGTTCGTTTACAGCCCTACCAATGTCTTGGTTAAATAAAGAAAAGCGACTATTCAAGCCTGGTCTAAACCACCTAAATTTTTATAACTATAATTTTTTTTTTTAATTTTAAACTAAGATAATTATTTTGTGTCATGTAACAATTTTTTTTTACCGCAACCACCACCATCCATCCTCACCACTTTAAGAGGATTTCAACGGCTTCTATCACCAACCATAAGCATGGTTGATTTATGCATACCTTCTTTCCAGAATACCTGCATTTTTAGTACCAAAGCTCTACACCACTTTCATCTACAACACGGTTTCAAAAGGGTGGTGTTGTATGTACATCTGTTTATATCAAAATCAAGTCAAATTATACATTGAGAATGCAAAATTGGTGTCTTGAAGTTGATGTGTGAAGATGATATTGAATTCCATGGACCCAAACATTGACCACCGACAACGCTTGAAAAATAACACGAAAAGTATATGGGCAAGCAATTCGACCCTAAACAGATATTGCATAATGCATACCCCATCAATTTTTTCTTGTATAAAAAACGACAGAATTCGAAAAGATTTATCCACTGCATGTATAAAACGATGCTATTATTTAGAGATTTTTCTTACTCAAGTCGACAACTTTGAACATAGCACGCACGTTAGAGATCATCACCGGACACTCTCCCTTCTCATCATACTCGGCAAAGTCCCCTCCAGACAAGTCGATATCCTCAAATTTCGTTCCTTCCATCTAAAAACAAAAATGAAGGATAAAATTTCAAAGTTATGTCCCAAATTGCAGTTTTACAAAGCAAATGTTTCAAAAAATGCTTCTTTTTTCAATGATCCCTTAGATTAAAACTTGTTGGCTTATCTCTTCCCGTTACAAGTTCATTTAAGCATTTAAAGCTTTTAAAGCTATACCATATTATGGTGCTTAAGACTGGAAAGTGTAAGTATTCGGCTATTTTAAAGATATAACAAGGTTAAGAGCACTTTTTGAAATCATGCGATGAAAGCTTTAAAAGTATCATATGTGCTTACAGATTCAGCTTTCCACCCACTGCTGAATGCGAAATCCAATGGTTCATAACCCCTGCAGTCGAATACCATCAAAGGAGCATACTTCCCTGTCTCACTGGAGTCATTAGTAAGCGGAGAGCCTCGGCCTGGGATCATGGTCACTGTTCCTTCCCTTTTACAGAACTTACACTGATACACCACAAACATAAATCTATATCACTAAGAAGCAAAAAGTATAGTCTAATATCAAGCCTCATATTTGAAACTGACACCAATTTAACTTTGATTCATGTATACCCCATCTGTGCATGTACCAAACCGAACAAAACTAATGGGTCCTTCACTGAGTAGGGTCTGGGTAGAGTAAGATGTACGCAGACCTTACCTCTATCCCGACTGGTAGAGAGGCTATTTCCTATAAAGACCCCGGTTTGAAATTTTTGAGGCAATTTCCGAAAAGACCCCAGCTTGAATTTTTTTATGGAGGACAACTCAGAGAGACATCTATAGCAAGAAGACAAGTTTTAGATAACTCTCTTACCAAATCATAAACTTAGAATTCTTAGTAGTGATTTGCCATTAGCGAGGTCAATATTTCAAAAACATCATTGTTTGGGATACCTCTCTTTCTTATAATGGTAATTGACGCTATCCCTTACATTACTTAAAAATTTTATATTCCAATGATTATCCCCATGCAAGCAAGACTCGGGAAAATGTACAGAGTTAATTATTATTTATTTGTGTATAGTTTTAGGGTTTAAGATTTCTATTACCAAGAGGGATCCCATTTTAAATACACAAACAGAAAAATAGGAACCTCGAAATAATACATAACAGAGAAATAAGAAACCACAAGGCTCCAATTCTGCAGTGTCCTAAATCAATACATAAGATTCTCTGCATGGAGGCCTTGGAGTATCTCAAGTGACTATACTCACGAAACAAGAGATGTACAGTACACAAATGCAAATTAAGCTTTTCCTACCGATTGTCTGTAAATTTCTCATGTTTTAGAGGCTTTTTTCGATCTTCAGGAAGCAACTTTCAGTTATAGATAAAGGTGAGTTTACCAGTTTATAACCCATAAATCCACATTCAAATAGCAAGTCAATGACCTGCTCCTTTGACAAAACAGTATCCCAAGTTACTGAACCCTCGATACCCAAAATTAGCAAAGAAGTGATCAACGATTCACGATAAAGCTTTATAGCTTGTAAATATCCTCATCATGATATGCTGCTAGAACTACGTAGTCTGTACATAGAATGAGAATGATACTTTGCAAAGTATCAATACGATAGAAAACAGATCAGTAGTCATCAGTCCTAGACAATACAAACGGTAGAATAACCCATCAGAATTGTCCACACCATGCTCTGGAACACTACTGCATGAGTCTACACAGGGAGAGCGGAAGGCAAGAAACATTAGCAACCTCCTTCAAACTACAAAACCAAGTGGTTGATACATATACCACATAAGAAGGTGTTTGTACCCAACTTATGGTGAAACCAGTGACAAATAGCTAAGTAGGCCACACAGTTGGACATAATATTTTTTTGTCACACCTAAGTTTTCATAATCAATTTCATAGGTTTCGAAGTAACCTTTGGCAACAAGACAAGTATTCAATCAATGAAAGGGAATCAATGTTCTATAGCTTACACAGTATATACCCACTTACAACCTACAGAGAGTTTCATTTTTTTATGCAATTCCTCTTTCATAACCATATACCACCCCATAGAGCCTCTTGCACATTTCTATTTGTTAGAAGGAATCGATTGAAACAACAATATTGGCTAGGTACTTTTGTATAAGATGTCAAGTACAAATGCAAATGCCCTTTCACATGGCGATGAGGGTAATTGGTAAAAGGACATCTCAAAGACTAAGATGAGTGCATATGGATACTATCAGAAGGTGAGATTAGTCTGGTGTGCCTTGTGGAACTAGTGATTTGCTACCATAATCAGCCTAAGCAGACCGCTCTACAACAGTCGCATCTACAGTGCCTGGTGTATGTGGATCAGTCTACTCAAAGGTTGTGTAATAAAAGACCAAGCTGCAAAATCCAGCGAAGATCCCTGTGCTTATTCTGAAGTTGGAGCAATTGGCATCAAAATTTTCTAATAAAATCTGTATGGGAGAAAGTAAATTTCATAAGAAAAGGAAGCATGATTTCAACAAAACAAAGTTGACTTCAGCAAAAGTGAAGCACCTCTCTAAAGTAGAACTATAAAAATTTTAACTTCTGAAAAGGTAACCAACAAAGACACATTGAAAAGTTGTAGGATCCAACTCAATCCTACCGAGATACACATTAGAATAGACAGCCAAAGAGGTGGCACATGAAACAAAAGGGAAGACACATCAAAAAGACAGATAAAAGGTATTTTGTGATTGCATACTAAGGGCATCCATTGGCGTAAGAAGTTTGTTGGTTTTTCTTCTTTTTGACACAAGTATACACACACGCACACACACACATATAGGGTTGCGTTCAGGGGAAACCCCTAAAATGAGGTGATTGACCTCCTACAAAGAGAGTGAACCAATCGATCTTTTGCCTCCGAATATCTATTTCCAGAGGGAGGTTGTTGTACAGTTGGTTGTACTTCATGTTTTAAGGAGACTTATGCAATCTGGGAATAAACTCGTTTTAAATATATTCCTAATCACAGTATCGGTAATTCAGTATCATTAAGAAAGTTTAATATTCCTACAAACCATGAATAAATTTAAACTAAAAGTGGCTTCTAACTATGCTAATCTTTTCTTAGCTGATCCATCTTTACATATGCATAATCTCAATATCTCATTATTCTTATTTCCAAAGTCTTACTGTTCAACTCCCCCCCACCCCCAAAAAAATGATGATGATTACAAACCAGTGCTGACAATTCTGCAAATCAGAACATCTGTACAGAAGGTTGAGTCTTCCCTGGAAATTGAAATATAATTGTATGCTTTATCAAAATTCCTAACATTACTCCTTCACTGTGTATTGCATTGTTACAGAGAGATAAATGTTGTTGCTGGCTACTTGGCTAACGAAGTACATGGCCACAAGAGCCTTCAATTATACACAAGTCTGAGATATTTTCATGCAGATTGCTTATGGTTGATTAAAGCTGATTCATTTGTGGAAACATATCTGGCCACTGTTGTTATATCCTTTAGAATATATGTTTGGTTATTAGCTTCCGGGTCTTATAATAATTAGTTGCTTCTGGTAACTCTTTCTATGTATAGGCAGTAAAGCTCTGTTTTTCTTTTTCTTCCTCTCCGAGTGGAGTTAAGATATTCCTTGTGTGGCTACTAGAGGTTAGGTAATATGTACTGCCTCGGGTATGATCTCTCAAGCTCATGTATTCTGCAAGGGTTCCAATTCCATATATCAATAATTTTAACCATCCTCGGTGGGTCATGCTTCAGAGATTATATATATACACACCAAGGTGATCAGCTATAAGCACCAATATGAGCATATTTGGTTTCTATAGAGAGATCAAGAGATACAAACCTTTTGGATAAGATTGGTGGTACCCTTTTTTGGTAGAGGAAGTGTCTCATTCAGGCTAACGCATGTCTCTTTCTCAGTCACCTCACCACAGTTTTCACACTTCAACTACACAGCAGAAGTAAAGACAAGATATGTAAGTAAACATTACAAAGCAATCACCTGAAATAGGAAGTAACCCTGAAAGTGGTTTTGTGTGATTACTGCTGATTGGAGAAAGTGACATAAACCACATTAACAGTTTAAGTGAGAATCAAATGAGTAGTTGTTAGCACACCCAACATTTTTCTTCAAGATGGGTATAAAGACACATCAGACAGCCCTGAATATATCTTAAAACAATTAGAGACGTAATGAAAACTTCAAATCCAGACAGCATCATTCTGGACATAGGAAACTAGATCGATCAATGTTTATGCACAATAAGGTGCATAAGAAGAATCTTTAGTGACGACAGGAAACTACAGCTAGCACTGGCCATAGGGAGCAAAACAATTACTTATGGTACAAAAAACTAGAAAGTGACGTGACAAGAATTTATTTCTGCCACATCTTATTGTATGCAGAGAGTGGATGAGCGATGTATGCATGCATGAATGTAGGTGTATCCAGGTACATCATTTGCAAATAAGATAAAAATATAGAAATCACTGGATACATACAAGAATTTTCATAGCGAACAACTGACATTAACCACAGGAAACAAAATAATGCTTGAAGCCTTGAACCAGATACTGAAAACTAAAGAAGTGATGTGACAAGAATTTACTTCTGGCCCACCTTATTATGTGCAGAGTGTGGATGAGCAAATGCATGAAAATAGGTATATCC
Organism: Cynara cardunculus var. scolymus; assembly: GCF_001531365.2. Taxonomy (NCBI): domain Eukaryota; kingdom Viridiplantae; phylum Streptophyta; class Magnoliopsida; order Asterales; family Asteraceae; genus Cynara; species Cynara cardunculus. The sequence goes on along the minus strand of NC_037542.1, from coordinate 14,647,770 downwards.
AGGTACATGATTTATTTATCAGATACAAAAAGACATTAGGGAATATACTTTGATTATTGTCTCTGGACAAACAATCTGAGATATAAAACAAAACCACAATCATAGCTGACCTCAGGAGAATAGAAAAAATGAAGGACATGCTTGATAAAATTCAGGAAGAAGTGAAAGAAATTTGACTCTGAACAAGCAGTGAACCCTTGGCTATATAACCAAAATATATAGTCTTTACATATCCATATATTAATCTTCAATAGAAACAAAAAAGAGAAAGTGCATATATTGATTCTAATCCATCTACCACCATTATATCAATAAGGATTTCTGCACATGTGATGACAGTAAGCAAAATCCACCAGCTAACTCCTGTGAGCATCTCATATACTCAATTTGTTTGCTACAGCTACTCAAACTTTGTGGTGGAAATGTGACATCTCTGAAAGAAATGATTTGCAAGGGCATACTGATGAAATTCAAATTTGGTTGTATAAATATAAATGTAATAACTGAAATGAGACATAAAGAACATGCAAATAAACCCATACATGTCAAAATAAAACAACCATAGTTAACCACAAGGGTGGTGCCTGATTGGTTTGAGCTTGGCTCCAAAGGTCAAAAGTACCAGGAGGTCTCAGGTTCAAATCCAAGGAGAAATAAAAATCCTCTTGTGGCCACGGAGGTTCAAATGCGGTGACTCCGGGCTATCTGCAAAGCAGGTGGTCGCCCTGGGATTAGTCGGCTCACATAGCGGGTTGGATATCCAGGTTAATAAAAAAAAAAAAAACCATAGTTGTTTAAAAATGAAGTTGCATAGAAAACGAACTTCAAATTTCAGCTATAATTAAGCATAATGCAAGAGATCTAGCTTAAAGGTGAACTTGTGAAAATTGATTTCTATCATAAGGCTAGGTACAACTAACAAATTGTTTAGGATACAAATTTGAACTAAGACAAAATAAGACGCTGTTGGAGAAGCAAACAATTAAACACACACAAACACATCAATTAGAGACATTAAATTATTATGATGGGGATTCAATATTATTGTCAAATATACTAAAATATTGAACCTAGAACCAAGAGAGATCAGAAAGTTAAACCACCAATATATGATACTAGTAACAAATTCATTTCCAAATAGATAGGCAAATGAGGCATCAAAAGTTCACAAAAATTTAATAACATAGATTACTTGTATACAACCAAACAAGCTCTGTTGAAATATAGATATCGATTAAAAGTACACACACACACACACACTCTTTGCCAGTCACTCTGCAAAGTAAAGTGTTTAGTAGTATGGTTGAATAATGACTCGATTATCCGAAACAGGTCGATTAAAGGCCACAAAAACCGAATCGGACGAATGTCAAGAACTTAAGAAACCCTAATTGTAAAACAGAATCGATCGAACATAAAGAGCCATCGAGGAATCCAAATTTCAAGTACAAAAACAGATAGATTGCACAGACGAAATCAATTAACAATTAGCGTCGGATTGCAGCTAGAATCGAAGCAATCAACACATAATGCAAAAATAAACCACACAAACATCCGGAGTTAAGATACTCATAGATCCGTTGAATTTTGAGAAAACCTTGAAGTAGTAGGTGAAGTCAGGATCATCAACACCGCCTCGAGGCTGAAAGTTTGTGAGATTTTCGAGCTCCCCGCTGATATACAACATGTAGTTCACCATATTTTCACACACTTTCCTCTCTCTGGAATCAGTGATGCTTTCGGTAGAAATGATGGTTTTGTTTCACCGGAAGAATACGTTCATTTTACAAGACTTCGGGGGTGTTTGGGTAAGCTTATTTAAAGTTGCTTCACGGATTGTGGAGTTACGATCTCTTTTTGCAACTTTTGGATTTCTATTTCCTAAAATCCAAGGTATTATTAATTAGAATGGAAAATTATAAGGTTATTTTTAACTTTAATTATTAATTATCTTTCCTAAAATCCATGTCATTAACTAGAAATCATGATCGATTTGTTTTAAGCGTAAAACTTCGATAATCAGTAATAAATAAAGTAAGGGTTCGATATGTCAGTGAACAGTATCAACAAGTATTAGAAATAAATCAGTTAATTAAAGGGAATGGTATGAACGTTGATGTTTGTTTTAACGTTTGGTTATTGGCATAACAAGTTGTAAGAAGTGTTTAACACGTTAACGAGGTCGAGGTTGAGATCCTGAGACTATTAACTCAACGAAAAACGACCTGATATGTTGTGGTGATGCAACAAGGAATAGAGAGAGATTCAATCTTTATGCATAATGTGGAGTTAAACCAATGTTTAAGTGTGGTTACGGAGATAATTTGTGTTATGAGTGTTTGTATGCAAAAGTAATGGAGAAAATCAATGCAAGGGACTTACACGCGATTCGGGATGTTGCTGAGACAAAGTGCATATTAGACAACTTGGATGTGAGTTGCGAGGAAATTGTGCAAAATTGACCTTTTGTAGGTTGCAACGTAGTTTAGATCAGTATGTATTTAGTGTATAAATTGATATAAATGTTCAATAGTTTGTCTTAGACACTTGATATGTATGTCATGTGTGTTGGTGTGTAGGCATCAATACCTGTTCAGAATCCTACACAACTTAAGACTTGGATAAATATATTATCTCTCTCTGTTTGTATGTGTGTTCTTGCATATATATATATATAGGGTTGGGTTCATGTGAGACCAACGTTTTTTCGTGAGACCCGTAAGATTAATTTATGTTCATCGATCAACTTTATAGGCTAATGATCTAATGGTCTAAAGTTGCAAGGTGACAATTTTGTAATTATTGAGAACTCTCGTGGAGTTTATGAATGTTCAGATTTGACGATTGTAAATCTAATCCAAGGGTTGAGAATTGGTCTTACGGGTCTCACGAAAAACACTTGGTCTCACATGATCCCAAGTCAATATATATATAGGGGCCCATTCAAGGGAGAACTGGTTGGTTTGTGGTAACTGTGAGATCCAATCTCAACCACAAATCAATAGATAAATTAGGAAATTAATAATTTTGGTAATTTTTAATTAAAATTTTAATGCAAAGACATTTTAAGTATTTTTTTTCTCCTCTCTCCTCTCTTCTCTCTCCGTCCCCATCTTCCGGCCACCATCCTCCGGTGATACCACATTGTGATACTCAAGCACATATAAGATGCATTGTGATACCATTGTGTTACATATATGATCGACCGCACAAACGATCATAGTGTGATACCCAATCACATATAAGATGCATTGTGATTCCACTGTGGTATCACCGGGGATGGTGGCCGGAGGCCAGGGGACGGAGAGAGAAGAGAGGAGATAGGAGAGAGAATACCTAAAATGCTCTTGCATTAAAATTTTAATTAAAAATTACCAAAATTATAAATTTTCTAATTTATCTATTGATTTGTGGTTGAGATTGGACCTCATAGTTACCACAAACTAATTAGTTCTCATTTGATTAGGCATATATATATATATATATATATATATATATACATAGACTTGGGATCATGTGAGACTATACTGTTTTCGTGAGACCCATAGTACCACTTTGTTACACTTAGGGTATGTGGAAGATAAACAATTAGTTTCATAATTTTTAAAATACATGCGGCAAAACAAGTCCATATGTGAACCCGTGTGATTCACATATGAAATATATGTTCATATGTAAACCTGTGTAATTCACATATGAACTATTAACTGATTCACATATGCATTATGGGTTTACATATGCACTTATGAGTTCACACATGCACTTGTTTGCTGCTTATTTATAAAAATTACGAAACTACCCCTCTATTTTTCATTTGACCAGTCAAAGTCGCAAATCTTGACCAATTATAGTCGCAATCTTTGACCTGTCAAAATCACAAATTTAGACCAATCTTGACGGTATGAAGGATTGCGATCACTTCTTTACTTCTCAAACGAACCTCTCCCTATATGTGTCTTTGTGTGTATATGCATGCACACACGTATGTTTTAAGGTATATGTGGTCATCACGGACTCACGTATGTTTTTAAGGTATATATGGTCATCATCTTCCCAAAATGCACAACAACAATTATTATACACAACTTGTAAGGGACTACCACAACAAGTCTACAACAAAACTTGTTTTTTAGGACGTTTTTATAAGACATTTTTTAAACAGTATCATATAAAAAAAATTTGCTTTTTAAGTTTCACTAGTTCTCTAACTTCTTTTAAAAACTTATTGTTTCATAAGAATGCAACTTCATGTTAAGTTATTTGACTTCTACTTCATACTGATAACTTAGTGTAATACGTTTGTATAAAACACATCAATTTAGTCTTAATAAATTTAAAAGTCTTATTTTTTTTAACACATTTATTTAAGTATTCCCTTGGTTACCTTAGTATTGCCAACAAGTATCCCTTATTAAAAAAATTAACATACCAACTTTATCTATACTATATTATAAAGAATTTGATAAAAAAAAATTTTAAAAACCATTTTTTATGTATAAAGTACTGTTTATTAATGCATATTACTTAAAATTTAAGATTACAAATAAATTGTGCATAATTACAACTTATTAAAGCTTCATTTTTTAATTTGTATGACTAATTGCGGATAAACATAACCAAATACAGGATAAACATCTCATTGTAAATATTAAAAATCTAAAATATAATTAGGATAATCATTGAGTTCTAACAGAATCATTATCTTTATAAAAATTATATTGTTAAGCTAGAAATATATTTCGCTATTAGACCTAAATTAAATTATAATAAAAAATTGAATTAAAGAAATTGTACAAAAAAACAGAACTTTTAAATAGTTAATTTGATATTAATATCGATATATTTTTTCAAAATTTTATGATATCCTTTAAATTTATTCAAAAGTGTAAACATTATCTTTCTCAAAACCACATAAACCATATTATATCAAAATAGACAAAAAAATAAAATGAAACATTAAAATGAAGATATATCTCGCTGCATTGCACGCGTACCTTTCTAGTCTATTGTTAAATGAAAACATATCTATTAATTTCTTTCTCATACATATCAATATTAACATTCATTTTTATATTTTTATTGTACGATTTGACTTGAATTTGACATAAATAAAGGTGTCTGTAGCAAAACCTTATATAGCTATATTTATGATAGGGGTTGATATTGCCACCCCCTATGATGACTTTCTACCCCTTTGTCAAATGTTCTCCTCTCACACACCATCTCCTCTCACACCATCTCCCTCACATATCACTCTCCTCACACCGATTCACTTTTTTTTAATTTTAAAAATTTAAATTTATATCTTATATCCCTATAATTAGTTAATTAATTTACTTTACGTCATTTTCTTTTAAATTTTTCATTTTATACCCTGATCAAATTAACATACATAATCGTATATCAATTAAAATATGTTTAAAAAATACGTTTTAATTTTAACAAGTTACACCATTATAATCATCGCGTCAATACCTTCGAAATAAGCCCAATATTGAATATTTTTTGACTTAATTATATTATTATATATTATATATTATGAAAAATATTTTTAATATTTACATTTATAGTTATTTATTTAATTTATGATATGTCATTTGTTTTTTCAATTTTTGTTTTACATCATTATCACATTAAAATACATAATTTTATATTAACTAAAATACGTTTTAACATGTCACGTTAAATTTTATTTCATATACATCAAGTAACATGTTACATTATGAACAATAATATTGACATTAAGTACAAAATACGTTAGGAAAATACGTTTTAACATGTGTACCCGTTTACATAATTGTAAAAATAATTTGATTTGAAATAAAGTAAAGTTACTGATTTGAAATAAAGTAAAGTTACTGATTTGAAATAAAGTAAAGTTATTGATTTGAAATAAAGTAAAGTAGTTGATTTGAAATAAAGTAAAAAAAAAATCGATATATATATCGAACGAACGAGTGAATCGTTCATTCGATATTTCACTCTCTTATATAACTCTCTCATTCCACTTGATGCAATCGATATATTTTGGAAAAAACTTGATTTTTCACCATGTGTGTCCACACAAGATGACGAGATTGGATGTGATGATGAAATTCAATTGTTCAAAAAAAAATTCAATAAGCAGTTGTATCATGGTCGTAAAAGTTTACTCAGAAAGTTGAAGGATATAATAATGCCATCAAAACCATACGATAAACCCTCGGTTCATAGAACCACTCGTGGCCGTCCATCTACAAAGAGTCAAACTTTGAATAAAAGAATTATTGAAGACCGTAGACGTAGTTGTTCTAACGTGCCATCAATTATTAACTCTGAAGATTTGGGGCATCAAGAATCAACGAGGCATAGTTCCTATTTCCAACGACAACCCACCACCCGACATCTGTATCTTGATCAAATCCTGAGTTTATTCCATCCATACATCATACAAATACAAGATGTATTAGGCGATGGAAATTGTGGATTTCGAGCGATATCTACTTGTTTGGGTGGTCATAAGATGAATGGGACAATATCCGCAAAGAGTTAATGATTGAACTAACTGAGTATGGACAATATTACTCTTATGTGATTGGCAATGAATGCTTACGCATTCACGAAGCGCTAATTTTTTTCCAAAAGGGCGTCTTCGCACCAGCTGCGCATTGGATTGTTATGCCTGAAATGGGCATTCTAACGGCTTCAAGGTTCAATGTCATAATGAATGTTCTCAATATGACAGGCAGTGTGACATACTTACCGTTTAGGACACAACCTCCGTCGTCATCTCAACACATGGCAATTGCAATAGTGCATGTTAATGGTAACCATTACATAAAGGTGGTATTAAATGGATAATATCCAATGCCCACACTTACGCACCATTGGACATGTTATCGTTTTGAAGATGCAAGTACATGAATTGTCCCGTATCAACATAGATTCAATGCATATGAAAAATATATAGAGTGTACTCTTACTCGTGAATATGTTGATTTAACATGAAAAATCGAAGTTTTTAATTAATAAATTTAATTTGTATTTGAAATATGTATTATTAATATTTTATTAATTAATAATAATATAAAATTAATTTAATTTATATAATTATAACACAAATTAAAAACATAAAAGATGTCATCATAAAACATGTGAAAAATATAAAGGGTTAAAAGTTAGAATATAAAAAAGGTTAGAGTTAAAAGTTAAAATATAAAAAAGTTAAAAATGTAAATATTTTAGATTTGTCGTTTAGTTGTTTTTTGTCCATTAGCATAGGAGGGGGTGGATAAATTTGTTAGGAGGGGGTGGGGTTAGAAAACCTCTTATGGCTTATGGTAAAAAAAAAGAAAAAAATATAAAAATATGTATATGGATGCAAAAGAGGCGGTGATATTCACCGTCTTTCTCAATTCTTTCTTTCGTCTCGTTTCCTTCTTTAAAACTTTCGTCTTCTCTCTAAATTTCACGTCAAGTTACTAAGGGGATCGAGGCAACAATTATATATTCAGAATTCACTCTACGAACACTTCTTAAAGGTATAAATTTCATTCAATTTTATTAAGGTGTTTATGTTAGGGTTATTAAGACCGATTTATAAACTGTGTTTATATCTAAGTTTACGGATTGATATTGTCAAAAATATGATATATTTGATGTTTAGGATGCTAATACTGGTTATATTGATGTAGAAATAAAAAAGGTATATTATAGTTTCAATATGGTTAGATTGTGGGTAAATGTTTAACCGTACACCAATTGTTCGGTTAAATGTCGRAAGGAGTAAAAATGCATGATTAAGCTTAGGTTAACGACCATTGGACTTGTTTTACTGTTTAGTATGTTGAAACATGTTTATAGCATATAAATATAGCAAATAATGAAAGTTGGATCATAAAAGTTAGTTGAATAGAAGGTACATTTAAGTCAATAAAGGAAGTTTGATAATTAGAAGAAAGGGCAAAATGCGCGAAACACCGACTTATTTTTACAAATTTTTTTATTATAACATTATACTTTCAATTTTTCTTATTATAGCGATATACTTTCAAAATATTTTTTTATTAGGGCATCGTACTTTCAAAAAATTTACCCGTTATAGCATTGGTAATATTTTAAATTATCCATTGTACCAGATTTTTTTGCCACCTCATTGTTCACGTAGGCTGTCCACATATACAATAGTACTGATATGACATTTCTTATTATAGCATTATACTTTTAAATTTACTTTATTATAATATCACCAATTTCTATTACACCATTGTACTTCTAATTTTAATATTTTTATTATTTAAACATTGTAAATTTAATCAAACAAGTTTACTAAAAGTTATAATATTAAATTGTATTGATGATGCTTGTATGTGTTAGCTATTTTGATTTGTTTGCAGAGTTTTTAGAGAGGGTGTTTTTTTATTCAAAAATATAAGATTTAATTTAACAAAAACTTATATAATGGTAAAAAAAGATTAAATTTGATGTATTATTTGATATATTATTGCAAATATGTTAATGCTAAAAAAAAGTTATCGATTTAGGTGTCTTTTGCTTTCTATAATATGTCCAAAAAAAAAACCAAAAAAAAAAAAACAAAAAACAAAACGATATTATAATCTCAAATAATATTTATTATAATTTTTAGTATTTAAACAATGTTTAAATGATAAAAATATTAAAACTAAAAGTGCAATGCTGTAATAGAAATTAGTGATGTTATAATAAAGTAACTTTCAAAGTACAATTCTATAATAAAAAAATGTCATGTCGTGTATCATACATGTAGACAGTCTACGTGGACGATAAAATAACAAAAAAAAAAACCTCGTATAGTAGGTAAATTTAATTTAAAAGGTTACGAATGCTATAACACGTAAATTTTTGAAAGTACGATGTCTTAATAAAAAATATTTTGAAAGTACACTGTTTTAATAAAAAAAACTGAAAGTAGAATGATATAATAAGAAAATTTGTAAAAGTAGGTTGTTATTTCGCACATTTTGATCTTAGAAAAAAAGTATTGCCTTAAAAAAAACCTAACTTTGATTTTTTTTCAAGGGTTATGCTACATTAATTGTAGAGATACAAAATTGAATCTAGACCAATCTCGACTATGAAAAAAAATAGATCTTCAATGGTCAATCATAAACCCATTTGTCCAATTTTATGTTATTATATCAAATATCAGTTACAGTTGCAACTGATTTAGATCCATTTTGACACCGATGACTGATTAGAACTGATTTTAGAATATGTAGAGAGGTCAGAGGTCTAGTTATAAGTTGATGTATTTCTTAGTTCTTAATTAAATTGTTTTTTTGTTATATATCATTTGCTATACTTATTATACTTATCTATACTATATTATAAAGCATTTGACTAAAACTCTTAAAAACTCTTAAAACTCTTAAACTCTTAAAAACTCCTAAACCCGTTCATCACTATCCGATTTTATCACATATCTGAATTCGTGTAACTAACTGCAGATAAACACAATCAAATACA
>NC_037542.1:14635776-14637136 GCF_001531365.2 Cynara cardunculus var. scolymus | reverse complement strand
AACTTATTAAAGCTCGATGTTTGAATTCGTATAAATAACTGCGGATAAACATAATCAAATAGAGGATGAACATCTCATTTTAAAATATAAAAAATCTAAGATATAATTAGAATAATTATCGAGTTCCAACAAAATAAATAATTATTATCTTTATAAAATAATTATATTATTAAACCAAATATAAATTACTTCGTTATTGTACATAAATTAAACTTTGAAAAATTGAATTAAAAAATTACACAAAAAATAAGGAATTTCAAATATTTAATTTGATACTAATATCGATATATTTTTGTCAAATTTTTATGATATCTTCAAACATATATTTTATTCAAAAATGAAAACATCATCGCTTTCTCAAAATCACATAAAACCATATTATAACATCAGCTGAGATAAAAAATAAAATGAAATATTAAAATTACGATGAATCTCGCTGCATTGCGCGAGTACGCTTCTAGTTATATATATAGGGTCAGGTTCAAATGTTAACCAAAGTTTTTGTGTTAACTTTGTTAACCGATATTGACCATTCAATTTTTCAATAAACGGTTGTGATTAATCATGATAAAACTTATTTTTTTAAATTTAAAATTTCACAAAGATAAATGAACAAAGTTGAAAAGGGTATTTAGGTAAAAAAAATTGTGTAACTCTCATATCATTAATTGGGAGTTACAAAATCAAAAAATTCTATGATTTTTATTAATTTATTTTTATTAATGTAAGAATCATATGAACACAACTATATATATATATGAATCATTGTGTCAAATATGAACAAAAAATTGACATATATATGAACTTGGACTGAATAACATTTATGAACACAATTATGAACGTAATAAGAATAACTACTATACAAAAGGAAATAAATAAAAAAACAGGTATGAACACAATATGAACAACTTGTGAACAATAGTTTCTTCATTATAAACACATTCAGGAGCGATCATTTGTCAATTGGAGTTTTATACATGTATTGCATCCACACCGTTTAAGGTTCACCCTTTGTTCATATATGTTTCTAGTCTTATGTGGTTGTTCACCCCTTGTTTATATCGTGTTCACCTCTTGTTCATATCGTGTTCACCCCTTGTTCATATCATATAAAAAATATGAACACATAACCCCGACGCTATGAACACCGGATGCAAACACTTACACAAATATAAAAATCTGGTATCCAGCTTAAAAAAACACTTGTGTTCATATGATAGAAGTAACATGAACACAATGGTTCATGATTCATAAAAGTCAGTAATATGACAATATGAAAATGGGTCGTGCATGTACTTCCATTTGAACATGTGAATTAAGTACGTATTAATAATTAAAGAAAAAGTTATCAACGCAATAT
>NC_037542.1:14629901-14635597 GCF_001531365.2 Cynara cardunculus var. scolymus | reverse complement strand
TGTCCCTATATATATATATATATATATATATATATATATATATATATATATACACACACATTAACACATTATGCAAAATAAAATCTAAATCTATATAGTTGGGACCACCAAATATTGACTGGTTCTATTTTTCGACTTAAAAGACCAAATCTAAAATGGACCGGATCTAATATAAGGATGAGGCTTAGGCCTAGGCCTAGTTAAGTTTGATCTGTAATACACTTCTATTTGAACATAACTTTATGTATTTTTAACAAATTTCACGCAAAAAATATTATTCTGGTTTCATCTTCAAAATTTAAATCCCGAAATTTCAATTTCGATTAACATAAAAGCGCTCGTTTTAAACACCCCCAATAAGGTAAGAACAAGACACTTTTTTTTTTCAATTTTTATTGTCATGTTTATATATTACATGTACGGATGTACCCATATCAAATTAGTGTAGTACTCGGTAATTTCTTAGTGAATTTCACAAACTTTGGTGTCTTGATCTATAGAATCTTTTCAATGACACGAATATCTCAAACAGAAGCACACTGTGTCAAATCTTGGATGTCATATCCTTATATTATCCCATTACGTTAGCCACATGGTTGGCGGGGTCAAACAGGAGAGTGATGAGAAAAAAAAGTTTCATAAGGGAGGATGCACTTTTCACTTTAAAAAGAATCATATATCAAAATAGCATAATCTAAAAAGCATGTTCATGGATTATAAATGGAGGTGTTGAAGAAAACGAAGGAATGATGCCATAAGTGGTACATGGACCCATGTATCAGGGAGAAAGGAGCCATGATGGTTGTGGTAGTCGTTAATGGGCCGAACACTTTTTTTCTTTAAGTGTTAGTCTAAGGCTGCCAACTCCATCTTTCAGTGGCTCCACCCCCGGGGCCATGACTTTTGTGGATCCAGTGAACCTTGTTCGAAGAAGAGTAAATGAAAAAGGATGAGATGGTAATAATTGAGCTATCATTTTTTTTGGTTTTTTATGGACAATATTATAGTTTTGATCTGTATTATTTCTTTATTTTGTTTTTGTAAAAAAAGTTGGTGATTTTTGTGAAAGCATTTACTTGAGAACGAAAGGAGGTAGCATGGAAGTGTGTAAGAGTGCAATATTGACTAGTGTCTGATGAAGAGAAGAGAATCTCCCTGTAAAAAGTGCTTGTGGGAAATGAATGGTGGTGGTCGATGCATCCTGATTGGTATGCATATCTTGCCCCTTTCATGCACGTACTTAGAGCATCTACATTCATGAAAACTTTAAAACTCTTTCATAAAAATGTCGCTATTTTGTCAATGCCCCATCAACATCCTATAAATCTCTTAATTTTACAGACTTCATCCCACAATTATGAAACTCTTGACAATTTAATAAATGGATCCTATTTATTTTTTGTTGGGGGCCCAGGACCCCAACCAGCTTAAGCTGTATCCGCCCCTGCAATGGTTCATGATTCATAAAAGTCGGTAATATGACAATNCCCATCAACATCCTATAAATCTCTTAATTTTACAGACTTCATCCCACAATTATGAAACTCTTGACAATTTAATAAATGGATCCTATTTATTTTTTCTTTCAATATAATAAACTATATATATATATATATATATATATATATATATATATATATATATATCCTGCTTCGTATACTAGTGTCACATGTCATGCATCTTTTCGGTCTACTAATCATAAACACCAATGCACCAAAGAGTTACAATCTTTAATGGGGGTTTGGTTCACAAAATATTTTTTTGAAGAAATAGAATCTGTCAAATGAATTGGAATCCTGAAGGAATTGAAATGAAATGTTATCAGGTTTGACTAAATGTTTGGTTGACTAGAAATAAAATTTAATCTATAATGAATTGCAATTTGTCTGTTTGGTTTACAAAGGAATTGGAATGGAGTAATTAAAATTGACAAAAATATAAGTTTAAATATAATAAAACTAGAAAGAGAAACGAGAACCCATAATCGGTTGAGAAACGAGAATAGATAGAAAATCAAATCGAGACCCACATCGAGAAAGAGAAACTAGAACCTAACACCATTTTTCCGGCCGCCATACGTCACCGGAATCGATTGAGAAACCAGAACCCAAAATACATAGAAAATCAAATCGAGACCCACAATCAATTGATAGAGAAAGAACCAGACTTATCAATGAAGGAGAAAACCGGACTTATCGATGAAGGAGAGAACCAGTAGAACGTCTACGTGAGAAATGATGGTGTGGCCAGGGTTTTGTTTTCAATGAGGGTATTTTGGTCATTCTTAAAATATTGGAAGAAATTGGATTTCGATTCCATCTCTTTTATGAAGGAATGATCAAATCCATATTTGAGGGAATCTTTGGATTTCTTTTCCATTTCAGGGGTAACCAGACATATGAATGAAATTTGATCAAAGAAATTAACCATTCCAATTGCATCAGATTTCGTCAAAATTCGACGAACCAAACGTCCTCTAAGATTCTCAACCCAAACCACTATGTATATTGGATTGAGATGGAGTCCTAATCATAATCCTACTTTCTATTTAGGGTTTTGGTCGAATAAATGGATCAATCCGTCTGAATTAATTAATTTCATACTTTTTTTATAGTTAGAATCAGTGATGTGACGTAGGGGCTTTTTCATATTTTGCATACAACTAGTTATGAAATGAAAATCGTCTTTTTCAAAATCACTGTCCCCTCTACATCTCACCAATCAAAATAAAACACATAATTACTTTATTTGATGTATATTTATTCAATTCATTTCTTAATTCTCTTATTAATGATTATTTTAATTGGCGAATAGAAATGAAACGTAAGATTTTAGTACTAGGAGCTAGCACTAACGATGAAAACGAGGAGGATATTGGACGGGTAATCTATTACCCCGTCCTGACTACTCCCCGACGGGTTCGAGGAACCCTTTGGGTATCCGTTAGTAAAAAAAGAACAAAAACAACGTATTTTAAAATTTAAATTATAATAAATCGTCACTATATTAATTGCCAATATCGAAAATCAAATATATTTGTCATTTACTAAACAAAATAAAAAATTTATTCGGGGTTGGATTAGGGGCGGGTAATGCCATCCCCGTCCCGTTTCCGCCCCGCTTCAAATAAGAAATTAAATCCCCATCCCCACCCTATTATCCGTCAAAGCAAGAAATCCCCATCCAGGTAAGATCAGGTATCCGTGGATACCCATCCTCACTAATAAAATTTCCATCTGTAAATAGGACTGGCTCAGGATGATCATGGGCCCACCTTGAATGTCGAAAAAAAATCAATAAAACTTATACTTATTTTTAAATAAGGGTCCTACGCTCTGGACAAAGGTCCACCCTCTTTTTTTATAAAATCCGTCAATATAAATCGTACACTAAGAAAGTCAATAGTATGTGAAAGAGAGTGATATGTTTATTTGTAAATAAGTGATATGTTTTTTAATCGATGCTAACTATAATCACACTATCGGGTTGGGTTCCGATGTGAATGAGAGTTAAGATAAAAAACGCAAGAAGGGATCTCCATCCTTAGATATACATTAGGATGTGATACACCAAAATGCACCGGATCAAATCCGATGAGAAATGCAATTCATTGATGGGCAAGAGATTAAAAGTGATCAAAGGTCCAGATCCCTTCTTACGCTACTTACCTTAACTTTTATTCTCACACGTTACTTCGTCTGTGCGTCAAACATATATATGTTTTATATTATCAATGATGATATAGAGAGTATTTATTTATTTTAGTTTTTCTTTCCCTTTACACCCGTGAGTCGTGACGATCAATTAGTAACTAATTAACTATCATACAATTTTTAACCTTTGACCCGTTGACTCACATGCATAGTTGGGTACAATTACGTTTTCTGATTGTAAATGCTTAGACCATTCTAACAATTTTTTAATTCTTTTATTTTTATTTTATCAGATTTTTTATATTGTTTTTTAAAATAAATAAAACTCTAAGTTTGAAGAATTATTTAAAATTTGATATATGGAGAGAGAAATTAGTTGTTTTTAATTATTATCATTTTATATAAATTATGTTTAAAAAAGTGTAGTAGGATAATAATTTTTATTAAAATATCTTAATAATATAACAGATGTTAAAATTTTTAAAATAACGAATTTATTGAAGTTAAATGTAATTTTTTAATAGTTATCTAAAACTTAATATATTGGTTCTCTATTTAAAAAAAAAAACTAGAATGGTACTCGTGCAATGTAGCGATACATATCTCGATTTTAATTCGTTTTATTGTCTCATGTCGATGTTATAATATGGTTTTATATGGTTTTGGTAAAACGTTAATGTTTTTATTTTTAAATAAAATATAAATTTGAAGATATTATAAAATTTTGAGAAAAAAAAAACATATCGATATTAGTATCAAATTAACTGTTTAAAAGTTCTTGTTTTTTTTGTACTTTCTTTAATTCAATTTTTTTTATTATATTTTAATTTAGGTTTAATAACGAAGTAATTTATTATGTATTTAATAATATAATTTTTTATAAAGATAATAATTAAGTATTCTGTTAGAACACAATGATTATCCTAATTATATTTGAGATTTAAAATTAAATGTTTATCGTGTATTTGATTATGTTTATTTGCAGTTCGTTACACGGATTCAAGCATAAAGCTTTAATAAGTTGTATTTATGCACAATTTACTTGTAATCATGAATTTTAAGTAATATGCATCAATAAACAGTAATTCATCAAATGATTTATAATATAGTATAGATTATAAAGAATCTATTAAAAATATCTTAAAATGCAATATTTTTTAAGCATATCGCGTGAGTACCCATGAATTATTTTAAATATTGTGGAAAAAAGATTAATTTAATGATTAGATGAAATATCGCAACGGTAGAGTTGGACCATTTCATGGAAGATAACCTTCATAACCTACCCTAAACCAAAACTGAATAACTCGTACAATCTGAGTCATTCGGATTTAAAGGTTCGGATAATTGAATAAGAATAATCTTATTTGATTACGTTTTAATTATATTTGTTATGGTTTTAATAGACTCGATAAATTGAACAAATGATGGTTATTATAATATTGTTTTCTTTTTCTATTTTATATTTACAAAATTATCTTGAAATTCAAATAATATTCATCATAACTTACACAAAGATTCGTAAACCAAAATTAATTTTAGGGGTGTAGAAAGTTATTCGGTCCAATTAAAACCGACTGATTATAACTAAATATCCAGTTGCAATTAGATTGGATCAGTCGGTTCTTGAATGACAGTTCATAATCTAATAAAATCGAGTCGATCTAATGCAATCACTATCCAATTAATAAAGGTATATGTAACTATTTATATTTTATGATACTGTTTGTAGTTGATATTTATATATGTAGTGTTTTTTAAATTAAAAATATATAAATAACTGGTTGAAATAATTGATTAACTTCTAGAAAAATATTCACAATATGTTAAAAAATTATAATTAATATTTCTGAAAAATGTTTAAAATGCGTTTATCTTGTGGGGTTGTGTGGCGTGGGGTGTGTTATGTGCGATAATACTCAATCTCCTATAGATTATTCTTACCTTTATCTTCTTTGTCTCCTAGATAACCTTTCTTCCAAAGAACCAATAAAATTAGCGCGATAGTTGCGCAGCAACCAATCACAATTCCAGCTATAGCTC
>NC_037542.1:14619453-14629437 GCF_001531365.2 Cynara cardunculus var. scolymus | reverse complement strand
CTCCACAATAAAAATGGTTAATCAACCTCTCATAATTACAAAAAAATGAACAAAATGAAAAATTATGATTGGTTGAATGAGGTTTTCACGGTTTTTACAAATTGAGTGGTTTTTATTTGAACCCCCCCCTATATATATATATATATATATATATAATTATGTTTTTGTAATTATATATTTAAGCAAAAAAGTTAAACCAAGAAATTCTAAAATTAATGTTACAGAGTTTAAATAATTATTAATACTAAAATAAAGTTTCAGAATTTCTTGAATCAAATGATTTAATAGTTTTTTTATTTATTTTATGACTTGAATCAATTTATTTCGACTTTTTTTTTAAATATATAATATTTATATACGATAAATAGAACATATAAATTTACACACCCTCCTTATTTTTAGTAAAATTTAAACTCTTAAACTTCTAAAAAATTAATGACTCACATACCACTAAATTAAAAGCTTTTTGAGCACTTGTTTGTTATTTGACTATATCGAGAGGCAACGATGGCTTCAAGAAGTCAAATGGAGCAAAATTGTGAACCCGTGGAGTAGATTGAATTTGACCAAATGGTCCCTCCTATAAATCAATAATTATAAAATCCTTAGCTTTCTTCAGCAACCAATATCAATTGGACCACTTATTATTAATGCATATACATATCATATACATGCATACACACACACATATATATATATATATATAATATTCAAAATAATAAATTATAAAAAAATTATAAAAAAAACAAAGATACTCTTATATTATATGAAGATCTATGTATAACATATTAATGTCTAATAATTCATCTGTATCTACTAACAACTTTATATACACAAGTTGTTGAAACTAATATAAAAATTACATTAATTAACACATGATATATATATATATGTATAGGAAAAACTTCATTTAAAAAGTGTCAAGTATTTGAGAAGTAAATAAGTGATCATATTTTTATACGGTCAAGATTGGTCAGAGACTCAAAATTACGGTTTTAACTGACTAAAGATTGCAACTTTGACTCGTTAAGATTTGCAGCTTTGATTGATCAAATGAAAAATAGGGTAATTTTGTAACTTTTATAAATAGGCGGCAAACAAGTGCGTATATGAACTCATAGTTCATATGTGAATCACACGTGTATATATGTGAATCAGTTAATTAGTTCATATGTGAATCACACGGGTTCATATGTAGTTCATATGTGAATTACATGAGTTCACATATAAACATATTGTTCACACGTGAATCACACGTATTCACATATGTACTTGTTTTGCCGCTTATTTATAAAAGTTACAAAACTACTCATTTATCTTCCACATACCATACGATGAATTATCATGTGATTTACAATCAAAGTCACAAATCTTGACCAGATGAAGGGTCAGGATCACCTTTCGACTTCTCAAATACTTATCATTTCTCAAATGAACCTACGAATATATATATATATATATATATATATATATGAAATATTTTCATACTAATTAAATGTTCATATATTGACATTATAAAATATAAGTATTTTATTAGTATATTTGTATTGAACCTTATCTCTTATAATAAAAGTATAGTGAAAGATTTCAAATGAAAACACTAAATATAGTAAACAACATACCCAAAAAAATCAATGTGTATTATTGAAAAAATCCATTTAAAAATGCATATGTGAACGGTAAACATTGGTTACAAATTATTTATTCGAGCTAAAAGATGCATCTTAAAATCAAATTTTTAATGATTTATATATAAAATTTTAATTTCCATCTTCCCATCTGTTCATCATTATTTAAATATTCTCTTAAAAATATATCCATTTAAATTTTTTATTATATTTGTTAGACTCTATTTAAACAAAGTCTTAGTCCTTTGTTTATGGATACCCATCATATATAATCATCAATACCCTTTATGTAACATGTATTATACTTGGCCACCAAAATCAATGTACATACCCACCTATTATTAATGATACATCATGTTATGTCCATACATACATATATACCCATCATGGTAATCATCTATCACTTTTCATATTTATATATACTAGGCCCATATGTTATAGAACACACATATTATATAGAGAGAGATCTAGAAGAAACTTTTGTTTTAATTCGAAATTGATTAGGAATTTAGAAATTGTTCAAAATTAATGTCATGTGTTCTCTTCATAATGAATATTCATTATGAATACAGGTTTATTATAAAATATGTACATGTTATTCATCATGAATAACATCATTCATGGTGTCCATGTTCCTGATGAATATATCACGTGTCGTGTTGTGGGTTGTTTTCATAATAATCAATTTAGGATTACATATATTCGTTTTACCATGCGAACATTTTTTGTATGTTTGTGAAACAAAAAATACAACTAAAAAGTTTCACATTGTAAACGAATATATATGAAACAAAAAGATTGTGAAACAAATATATGTTAATCAATATATTAAGTTATAGTCTTACTTTTAGATAGAAGAAGTCAGGTAAAACAATACGTTACGAGAAATTCTCACATTATCGGAATATATGAGTTTCTTAAATGATTAAGTCCATATATGTATATGTAGGCGAAAAATCGTGTGAGAATGGAAGTTACAGTGAGAAACGTAGGAAGAGATCTGAACTTTTGATCACTTTTAATCTCATGCCCATCCATGAACTGTGTTTTAAAAGGGAATTGATCTGGTGCATCTCGCTGCACCCCATTAGTGTTAACATTCAATTATGATTGATCCCAGGGTAAAGACATCTTCTTACACTTCTCACCAAAAACTAATCCTGTGTGTGTGTGTATATATATATATAGGGTCAGGTTCAAGGGGAAACCACAAAAAAATGAAAAACCGAGGAACACCCTGGTAACCGTTCATCCAGACAGTATGTACATAGGCTTACAAATAATTTGTAACATGCACACGTGCATACAAATAACTTGTAACATGCACACTTGCATAAAAAAACAACAACTTCAATTACTTGTATACACATGTACATATCGTTCAAATGAACGGTTACCAGGGTGTTCTTCAGTTTTTCATTTTTTTATGGTTTTCCCTAAACCCCTCTCTCTCTCTCTCTATATATATATATATATGTGTGTGTGTGTGTGTGTGTGTATAATAGTTGAAAGTGTTAAATTTATACTCTAATTGTTTACATCTTGCATGTTAAACTAATTTGTGATGCAATTTAGGTAACCAAAGCCCATTTTAATACATATTTAGACTTAAACTCCTTAATTTTTTAAACAAGCATGTTAGAATGATTGACTTTTACCTAATGTAAATGGTATTTAATTATTTTAAACATTTTTAATGCTGCATTTTTGTCAAGTAAGAATCATTGAATTGCTAAACTCCAAGTAAACCACTTTAGATTATTTACAACTATTTTTATATAAATTGCCATTGGTTTTGTAAATATGTTATTGTGTTTTCCGCATGTTAACCAATGGGATTCTTCTCAGAAGTCACTGGTTCGAGTCATACAAGACCACTGAGGATTTTTTTCGACTGTTCTTTAAGACCCCTAAGATTGATCAAGATGCATACAAGTTGACTCGAACACTCGTAAAAAAAAAAAGTCAAATATTATTTGATCACCATAATAAGAAATTAATAACATGTGGTTAGATTTCTTGGATGACATTAGTTGAACAACAAAGATTAATTAATGATTACATAAACCTAATTAAGATTGACCATGTAATTAATTTATGTACTTAATTAGCATATTCAACAAAACCCATACTATTGATCAACAATCACATGAATGGTCAAATCACTTGCCTAAATTGTGAAGAGACCATTAATTAGAGGGGAGTGCTAATGGCACCCCCTTTGATGTCAGAATCAGGTTATTCAAGCATTGAGAATGTAAAAAGCATGTATTGATTTTGATGTGTGTGAGGAAGAAATTCATGGATAAGGGTGCATTAAGCAATGCATAGGGTTGCATTTAGCCCACCCCTAATTAGAGGATCATTAGGGTTTCAACTTATCAAGAAAACACATGAGTAGCACAATCAATGTCTTTGAAACCGTATTATAGAGATCAATTAAATTGTGAAGAAAAGAGCCGTATCCGTCATAATTTGTTCAAACTGTGGTCCTGGAAACTAGTTGAGAACGAAATTATTGCAACAATAACATTGGAAGAGAATAGAAAGTTATGAATGGTCTAGTGATCCTTTGGAATTTCGATACGAAAGCATCACTTTCATGTTATATCCGTCTTCAAAATATGTTTTTCGCTTTTCACTACTAGAAAACCAGTTATCAGCGACGAAAATCAGCAAGGGATCGGCCAAAAATATATTCCCTCGCTGATTAGCGAGAGATCAGCTAGAGATTGAGTTTTTGGTCAATCTCTTGCTGATCCCTCAAACACCCAATTATGACATTTCAGGAGAAAGTGATCACAAGTTTTCTGTCGATCTCAAGCATACAATCCTCATAAAAAGGGGAATACTAGCAACCACACAGAACAAAACAGAAAAAGGGACATTTATTAGATGACTATAACTTTTATTATTAAATACCAAATCTCATGTAAACTATGAATTAATCAAGCTTTCGCAACAACGATCAATGAACACTACAAGAAAAATGGTCTGTTAGGATTATCACAACTATGCTAAGAACATCATCTGATATAAAAAACCACCCTACACTCTTTACCCCTATCCCTCTCTATAGAACAAAGAAATTACTGTGGCAATGTACAAGATGTATAGATACACTACCCTAGATCAAGATAGAGGTCTTGTCCCCAAATCAAGAAATATAAATACTCTAATGGGTTTGAAGAAAGGAGTTCCACCACCATTCCTAGCTCAGCTTTCTACAAATTGATGACCAACTTTTGGTTGATTTTTTAGTGTCAAAAATATTTTGTAATTAAATGGAACTTGTGTTCTCTAAGTCATGTAGCAAGAAAGCTAGAACTAGGGTTGGAATGTGAATGATCGTCCAATGGTCATGGCCATATGTTTGGCTTCGGCTTTCCAGAACTTGTTTATGTCTTCGGATACTCTTTTAGCGTCTGTAGAAGAACCTAACAAGCCACGTCTACTAAACCCTACTGCATATAGTCCGCATTCGCCTTTCCAGCCATGAGGGAATGGTTTCCATGGCATCCCATCTTTTTCCGAGAACATTTCTTTCTCCTGCATGTGGAATATGACGTTTTAGATCATGTGGACAAATTGGAACTGAAATTTGAAGTGATTTTGTTGGAATGAAGGATGTTTTAGTCAAGTACCTTTAACCAAGAAGGAGTATTGCTTTTATATCCTGTTGCTAAAATGATTGCATCAAAATTCTCTACTCTTCCATTCACAAATTGTACACTATGATGCCCCACACTTTGAATGCTTGGATGCACCTATACAAGTTAAAATACAAATTAAGCATAATGGAAACATCATATTAAGCTCACAATTGATTCAAACACAAAAAACATTCATCATCTGTTCATCCTGAAATGTGTTGGATTCAAAGTTTATTGGAGAAGTGGATTGAAAAACATAAGAAAACAGAAACTATCTTGTCGTTAAACAACTAACTGGTTCTCGACTACATAAGTTAACGTGTCTTTTGAACAATATTCCTTTCATCGCATCGAAAATACAACATTTCAAATAAATCTTGTGAACTCAAATCAATACCAGCAATCACTTGTAACGATGTTAATGGACTGACAACACTAGCTTTTAACATGAACTTTTACTGAAAATGGAATGCTGCAGTCTACATGATTTCAGGTCTCATAGAAGAAATTCTTCAGATATTCTACCATACATAAGATTTGGTATACTCAATTGAGTATTCCCAGAACTTTCTCTAAAAGCAGTTCTATTTACTTTTTACGTAAAAACACAAATACTATAATCAAAAGTACATTCAATGAAGTGATCATACATTAGAAACAGGAAAAGGGATAGTCCAAAGTAGAAGAAGAAAAGCACAAAGATATGAGAATATATGTTTAAGGAAATGAAGAGAACCAAAAGCAACACAAAAGCCTCTATAGATGCATATATACAGTAGCTTGGTTTACCTTGATGTCTCCACTTTTGATCTTGGCAAGGGTTCCCACGTCCAATACTGGAGTTTTTCCGGTCTTCCCTTTTAGCTCAAGAGGTCCTACTTGAGGCCGGTCAAGTCCAAAACTAGCCGTGTCTCCAAATATCAGCCATGACAAGATCAAGAGAAAGCGGTCAACGAGTTTTACAGGTAACCACTTGAGCAACCACATGGACAACCCAAAAGTCGATCTTCCTAGCATCTCTCGTGGTAGGACATGGACCTATTTTTCAACATATGATGCATTGTCAGTTATATTATTTTTGTTTAATTGAAAAAATAAAATAAAAAAGAGAAATAAAGTGGGAGTTTTAATGGGGTGTGTGAGAGCACTTTTTTGGTCATATGGAGTAGTAGTTTCACTTTCATTGAGGGCCAAGGACACCATATGCAAAAGGAAGCTTTACAGTAATTAATCTCCATAGTTTTTTACCTGTCTTTTTCTTTTTCAATTTTTATAATCAATAGGGTCTTGTGTTATTTGCTCGCATGCTTGTGAGTTCCAAGAAAGTGGCATTTTCTTACATATTTGATCTACTCATTACCAAATCTTTCATTTCAGTAGATTTTTTCAAACCTACACTGATTAGGGTTTTCGAATCAATCACTGATAGGATCATGTATCATGTATGTATGTGGGTTCTTAGATGTATAACATTTGAATTTCGCAAACAAACAGTGTTATGATTGTGTGATATCAAGAAGATGTTTAATGATGGTGATGATTAGAGGAATTAATGGAAGACTCACAGCATTTCTAACAACAAGAGAAGGATGAGCATTATGGTTGCAAAGATCCAAAGAAACCTCCATTCCAGAATTCCCACAACCAACCACCAAGACTTTCTTGCCTTTAAAACTGCTTCCACTTCTATACTCCGCCGTGTGTTGAACCTTCCCATGAAAACTTTCAATCCCTTTGATCTCCGGCACCAGCGCCTCAGCATTCTCTCCGGTAGCCACCACCAACCACCTACAAACATACTCCATCTCCTCGCCTTTCAACCCTACACTCTTCACTCTCCACAACCCTACACTATCATCAAACTCAGCACTCTCCACCTCCTGCTCGAAAACCGGCTTGATCCCGAATCTCTTTGCGTAGGCCTCCAAGTACTCCACAAACTGTTGCTTAGATGGGTACGTCGGAAAATCCTCCGGGAAGGGCATCAACGGCAGTTGACAGAAGCTCTTTGGGAGATGTAACCGGAGGCGGTCATACGTTTTGAATTGCCAAAGAGAAGCTATACAATTGGATCTCTCCAAAACGATGCTGGGTACGCCTTTGTCTTTAAGACAGGCAGCAGCGGCGAGGCCAGATGGTCCAGCGCCAACGATGACGGGACCAGGGACCCATACACGTCGGGTGAGACCATGGTCTTGTAGATAGTGAGGATGAGGATGAGGATGATGATGATGATGATGATCATGAACCATTTTGCCTTCCAATTCTCTTAAACAACTCATGGTTTTTTATGAAATATGGCGATGGATAAAGATTCTTGAAGAAAGTTAAATAGTGGATTATGGGTTAATATGAACGGTGGGAATTGGCTTAGATTCGAAGAAAAGGCGTTCAGTCAAAAGGAACGTGTTGTTTGAAGTGATTATATATCTAAGTTTGGATAAGAGAGATTAATTAGGAAGGGATTAAAAGGGTGATCCAGTTATGGGTATGTGAGTATTTGTGGATTTGAAACGAGTGATAACCGGAGTGAAGATCGTTTGATCGATCGGCATTAACCTTCATTCGAATTCACAGAGAGAGAGAAAGAGATGGTGATATATGAATACACATTCTTTTTGCCGGAGAGAGAGAGAGAGAGAGACTGTGAGATGAATTAAATTCGGTCACTATATATCAGAAGAGTGGTAGAGAGGAACTAATGGAAGTGGGGACGTATATATATAGTATTTCTAATAACACCTCCTCAAATATATTTTAAATAAATATTATAATTCTTTAGTCTTTTATTATTTTATCATACCAACTAAATGTAATACTATAGTTCATCACATGTGAAACGATATCAAAGATGTAAATGAACGAGAACACCTTCATTTTACAAGTACATGAAGACACGATTTCACTATAATCAATCACATGTAATGGTTAATATACTCCTATCACATTTTATATACTTACTAAATCAAAAACGCAGACGATCTTTAGCATGACCTAAGTTGTGGGTCAAGTTGTCTGTATATCACTAGACCTTTCTCACATGTATTATCACATGTGATAAGAGTGTTGTTGGTATGATATTAATAATCTATCACATGCGATACTAAATCAAAGACAATATAGAGATGAATTTTGGTGCGGCCAAGGTCGTAGGACACGTTGTCCGCACACCATCAGGTTCCCTCACATGTGATAAGGGTTTTCTCACGTCTTCGTTAAATGAGGGTGTTGGCACGATTTAGGTTGCGAGCGAAGTCACTCGCCTCTTACCAAGTCTCATTACGTATATTATCACATGTGATAAATATGTTTCTTTTTAATTAATTCATATGCATCTATTAAAATGTTTTATGATATTGAAACTAATGTTTTACCAATTTATTCATTTGCTAATGTCACACTTATTTTACTTGGTTCTTATATTATAAATATATTTAAAACAACAATGCATATATTAGGGTTCTATAAAAACTCGACCAACCTAGCCAACACGACTTGATATAACCCATGCCGAAACTATTTGACGTTCTAATTGAGTTATATAATTTTCAAACCATATGAATTGGGTTAGAATTATCTGAGTCAACCCAACCTGATGAACTCGATATCCCTCTTATATGTTATACGTTTATCTGCTAAACATGTTAACACCACTTGAGTTAACTCCTTTCATAATTGTATCACGATTTCATTTGTAATTTTTATTCCTATTTTCAAAAATCAAGTGTTAGTCCGATTTAATCTTTGTCATCCATGTAGCATAAAAGGACAATTAATCAATAGTAGTAAGTAATAGTTGTTTAATTAATGTTGGTGCAGAACTACTACTATTCACACCAACCTAACTTGAAACTGTTAGGTTGGGTTATTCTTTAAATATTTTTTTATAGGTTGAGATTTTTCAAACCATACGTAACATCCATTTCAAAATATAAAACATAATTTGCAATAAACAATAACATAAAACCGTTGCAGGTCATAAAACTGTTGTTTCTTTGAGATCTTCCCTGAGTTGTATGCACCACGTGGTTTCATTTCGCGGTGATAAATCACTCATTATTTCTAGGTGTTGAGGTGATATAGTGACATACACCGAAACATCTTGATTTTGGTTGCCTGCATTTCAAACCGTGGAGTCAGTTTCACATGCATAACTATAGGTGGACCAACAAACGTCTTAGACATATCATGTAAAACATATTGTTCATGATTTTATATTCCATAATATATATATATATATATGGGTTAAATGCATGAAATAACAACCTACTTTCATAAAATTTCTTATTATAGCATTCTACTTTTGTTTTTCTTTATTACAACAATGTACTTTCAAATTATTTTTTATTAAGACATTGTACTTTAAAAAATATATCCATAATAGCAATGGGTAACCTGTTACCTTTTAAACCGGTTAACCCTTTTACTTTTTTGCTTGTGTGGCTTTAATGAGGTGATGTGGATGTCACATCATTTTGATGACTTAACTAAAATTAAAATAAAAACTTATTTCAAATTATTATTATTGATTTTCATTTTTCATTGCTATGATCTAAAAAAACATTTAATTTTTTTTTACTTTTTCTTATTAAGTTGCATTCAAATTAAATATTCTTAGAATAAAATATTTATTAAATAAATATGAAACATTATTTTTGAGATATATTTTGTTTGTAAAAAATGTAACTTTTCCTATTTTATGT
>NC_037542.1:14521558-14616453 GCF_001531365.2 Cynara cardunculus var. scolymus | reverse complement strand
AAAAAATTGGATTAAAAAATTACACAAAAAATGAGGAATTTCAAATAGTTAATTTGATACTAATATCGATATATGTTTGTCAAATTTTTATGATATCGTCAAACATATATTTTATTGAAAAATAAAAAACATCATCGCTTTCTCAAAATCACATAAAGTCATATTATAACATCGACTGAGATAAAGAATAAAATGAAATATTAAAAACACGATGTATCTAGTTGCATTGCACGAATACGCTTCTAGTATATATATATATATATATATATATATCACATAAATGTAATACTTTAACATGTATTCCAGTTTTCGTACTGGTCATAAAACCTCTGATGTGTTTTTCTTCTTAAAGGTCCTACTAATCGTCACGATTATCAATGGTCAATAAATAAAGAAGATTTATAAATATCATATCTACTTACAAATGTAGGAAAAATCTAATCAATTTTATGAACTATTAGAAACTTCTTTATCAACTTCACATTTCACCTGATCCTATCTGCATTAATTTGGAAGCACGTGCATCTAAAGCACATTTTACTAAGATCAATGTAGTTGTATGTAAACCTATTTAATGGACGAATGTACATTTCAATATGTATTATCTTTTGTATTACATTTTACGTATTTAACAAGGAAATTATCTACTCTATCTGACTTGTTCCGGGTTCAAATCTCGGTCAACCGATAGTCATATTTAATATCCATATTAAACATTTAAACTTAGTATTCATATTTAATGCATAGGCTTTTTCATACTTGTCCAAGAAGTCATATCATTTATATTGTTTGAAAATGTTTCACATTGACCAGCGTCCATTGGTAATTTTGTATGACTGTATTGTATTATATATGAACTTGTTTTATTGTTTGAAAATGTTCACATTGACCAGCGATTATTGGTAATTTTGTATGACTGTATCATACGTGAACTTGTTTTATTGTTTCGGTCATTGTTCAACATATTCAGGAATCCCAATAATACATACAAGTCCAAATATATATATATATATATATATATATTTGATCGATCATGAAACTATTGACGATATATTAAGAGTTTTAGATATTATTTTAAGCTTTCTAGGTCTATAGATATACATTTTATAAATTTTTGTCCAAGATATTGTGTTTGTTTTTATCAATCAATTAATACATTTGTAATATTTAACCAAATGTTGCTGCATTAATCATTGTGCGATGATTTATCTGTTTTTATATGATAAGTCGTATTTTTACGTTCCAATATATTAATAAGATTAATTATTGACAGAAATATATCTGACAATATTTAGGCCAATTTATAACTTGCAACTTTATATTGCATATGATATGTGTTTAACATGTAACATGCATCATTACATATTTGAAACATATTAACAACAAATTAAAGGGAATATCACCATAATGATCAAAATATACCCGATATATTAACGAAATAATTATGTTTTCACAAAATTGTCAAAACGACCACATGGATCTCCCTCGGGGGGCGATCCCCTTCTTTTCGACCAAAAAAGTACAAAAAATAATTTAAAAAATCATTTTTAGTGGGTCCCACATGCATTTAGGGTACAACACTATTCACCTCGTTTTGCATGGATCTACCCTCGGGGGCGATCCACGTCACCCAATCACCTCCTGGGGGCGATCTGTCCTTTTTTATTTTATTTTTTCATTTTTTTTCGAGGTGTTTTCAATAAAAAAAGATGATATTTAAACTGTTTTTTTATCTTTTTAGGACCAAATTTCATGGTTATAGGTTTAAAAATAAAACCATTATAATTGTGGACACATAAAAATTATTTTTATCTGATTTGGGGGATGTAAATAAGATTCAACATACAAAATATGATTTTTGTCCACCAATATAGATACAAACAATTTTTTTCGTCTCCACAATTATTATAGAATATCAACATTTCTTATAAGAAAAAATATAACAACATTCGTTGTTTAGTTTATGCGTTTAAATTTTTTTGGTAAAAATTAAAAATCTTCACGTACAATCATATTTTTATAAGGTTTGTCACGGTAGATTATGTTTACGGGTTGTGAGAGTAAAAATGTTTTATTTTATATACTAAAACCATGAAATTTGGTCCTAAAAATATAAATAAACTGTTTAAATATCGTCTCATATTTATTAAAAACACACTTTAATCGATATTAAGGGGGTGTTTGGGATTGCTTATTTAAAACAACTTATGTTTTTTTGTAAAAGTACTTATTAACTTATGTGGTATCAAACCGGAGTTAAATAAAATAGGGTTAAAATTGTAAACTGGTAATAAGCAGTTTTTCACAAGTCAGGAAAATTTAACTTATCAAAAACAGCTTATTACCGGTTTGGCACCGATATAAGCAGTTTTTTTATTATCCAAACACCAGAAAACAGCTTATCACTTGTGTCAGACTGAAATAAGTTAAAAATCAACTTTTATAAGCAATCCCAAACACCCCCTAAAAAATGAAAATAAACATAAAGTGATGCATGTGAGACCCATCAAAAATGATTTTTTAAATTATTTTTTGTATTTTTTTTATTCAAAAAGAAGGGGATCTCCCCCATGGTCATGGATCTCCCCCGGGGGAGATCCATGTGGTTGTTTTGGAAATTTCGTGAAAAAATGGTTATTTCATTAATATATCGGGTAATATATCAGGTATATTTTGGTTATTTTGGTGATTTTCCCCAAATTAAATTGTAACTTAAAAATGTTAATCATAACATTTACATAATTTATTCATAATGGTATATTTAAATAATTTCAACAGTAAATTACGTTTTAAGTCCCTATAGTTTGTTAAGATTTCTATTTTTATTCTTGTAATTTTAAAATTACGATTTTCATTCCTATGGTTTATAATTCATTATTGTTTTTCTTTTTATAATTTAAATTTTATTGCTTTTTCATCCTTAAGATTTAGAATTCATTTATATATTAATCTATCATACTTAAAAGTAGTAGTTCTCCTTAGGGACGAAAATAGAATTGAATTACAAACTATAAAGACGAAAGTTACATTTTCAAGACCATAAGGACAAACTTTGAAATTTGTAACAAACCATAGGGACTAGAAAGTAATTTACTCCAATTTAAAGTAAAATACACTTTTGGTCCCCTATAGTTTACACCCAACTATGAAAGTCGTCCCTAGACTTTAATAAGTACAGTTAGCATCTCTACAATTTACATTTTGTTTGGGAAATTGTCCCTAATCACTAACTCCATTATAATTGTCCGTTAAGACAGGGGCACGTTTCAAATACGTAAAAAGCTAAACTACAAATTGGTCATTTGATTTGAGTAAAGACAAAACAGATAAGGCAAAAAAAGAAAGATAAAAAGACATAAATACTTCCTCTTAACAGATAATTTTAACGTTGTTAATGACCAGAGATGATTTTCAAAGCAAAATACAAATCATAGGGATGCTAACTGTACTTATTGAAGTCTAGAAATGGCTTTCATAATTTGGTGTAAATCACATGGACCAAAACTATAGTTTACTCCCAATTTAATAATGCAAAACGTTAGGGGTGAACGCGGGTTGGGTTGGGCGGTTTACAACAATTTTACAACCCAACCCAATTATGGCGGTTTGGAAAATCTCAACCCAACCCAACCCATTCAAAAGTATAACCCAACCCAACCCTTGCGGGTTGAGGCGGGTTGGGTTGGGTTGGCGGGTTGGTAGTTACATAATTTGACGAATGAAATAATTCATAAAAACTTATGTTCATAGACCATACTATAAAGCGTCCTATCTAAAAACGTAACAATAGGTTTATAGGACGTTTTTGGACGTTTCAACAAGTGTTTTAGAATGATCTTTAAATAAAACDTCGTATTAGTTATTTTATGGAAACATTTTGAGAAGTGTCCCGTAAACTCATCTATTTATAGGACACCTATGCTCATATGATACTTTTTCAAGTCGTGTTGTATAAAATAACTAATACGACACTTTATTTTAAAAGCATCATATAATTTGTTAAGACGTCCAAAACCATCCTATAAACATATTGAAACTCTTTTAGATAAGACATTTTTCTAATGTAACTCTTTAAAAGCGTCATAGATTGATGGATTCATCCATCAAATATCTATCAATATCATTCATATTTTCCAACATATCAATTTGTTGTTTTCTACAAAACAAATCAATAATTTTCCTTATTAATTAGATTATTTGTCATCATTCTTTGATCGTGAATCTCTTTTGGTAACCTATACGTTTAGTTAAAATGGAACAAAATATAATATCAACAAAAATTATATAAAATTATACATTATTAATATATATATATATATAWTTTTATAAAAATTATATATTAGCGGCGGGTTGACGGGTTGGGCGGGTTGAGCTAGGCTCAATCCAATTTCAACCCTCCTAATTGGCGGGTTAGCGGTTTGGCGGGTGGACGGTTTGGCGGGTAGACGGGTTGGGTTTAATTGGGTTGTTAGCGGGTTGGGTTGGGTTGGGCGGGTTTCGCGGGTTGACGGTTTTTTGTTCACCCCTACAAAACGTAATATAATTCGTGCATTTGTTGAAATAAAGTGTCAAATTAAATTTAATAAATTAAAACGTAGTAATAATCATTACTTTTGTACCATAAACCGATGAATTATACTAGAAACGCATATGTTTAGCATTATCAGTTAAAACAAATTAATAGTTTTTGTAAAGAAATAAATTAATAATTTTTTTTAAAGAAACAATTAATAATTTTAAAAACACTTATTTATAAATAAATAAATAAATCCAAAATGTAGTTTCATGAACATTTGGTGCTCGAAGAATCGAAATATGAATTAAAGTATATGTAACATTTAATATTTGCAAAATTGTTTGATGAGTAAATTACGTTTCCGTCCTTATGATTTATCGATAATTACTATTTTAATTTATGTATTTTTAAATGATTCTTATTCTATGATTTATAATTTATTATTGTTTTTAAATAGATATCTTGAAAATATAGGTCTTAAATATGTCTTTAAAAGTTAGGTCTTGTAAAATAAGTATCAAATGAAAATAATTATTTATGTATGATTTGACTTAGATTAAGATTAAATTATAGGTGTAAGATCCCACATTAGTTGGCAAGGGGAATAAATGTTGTCTTATGAGAAACTGGTTATCTTCTTTATCAAACATGTTTTAAAACTGTGAGTCCAAAAATGAACAAAGCGGACAATATCCAGTATGATTAATATAGAGATATTATGATGGTAGTGTCGAAGTATGGGTATTTGGCACAATATGAACTTCATGCTAGGAGCAGTAGTCATATAAAACAATTAGAAAGAGGAGGGGTTATTTTTGCCAATTCTCAATAGTTAAAAAACTAAAATCAATACAAAATTTATAAGGGGTCGGATGCTATTATACCAAAGTTGAGTGGTCGAAAGCGCATGCTTCTAAAAGCTTGGGCTCGAAACACAAACCTGAAAGACTAGTGGTGGTCTAATCAAATTAGAACAAAAGTATAGTGTCGGATTCAGGTAAAAAGAAGGTTTATTTCTTTAATAGTTTTATATGTAATCGGATTTTGTTTGTTTTATACTTCGATAATGCTAGTTTAGACGGTTTTCCCATCATCATGATAATGGTGGTGGTTCAATGTTATAGCTACTATGTCATGATACTGGTTATTTATGATGCTAACTGAACCATGTAAAGGTGTATTGACGTTTTCCTAAGATCTATATGATCAGATTAAAAACGGGTGACTATTCCCATTTACTAAATAAATACATCTTTATATTATGTGAATGTTACGTTATGCTATATAGGGACTTAACCGTTTGAGAAAAATCAAAAATTTGTGAGATCCGTTATAACTTCTATCTTAAGTTTTTGTTTCACATGATCTTTTTCCATCTAAGGGGTTGTTTGTTTACCTCTTAATAGTTTCATTAAGAAACAACTTCTGAATCGTTAAGAGGTGAATTTTGTTTGACAAAAAAAATGTTTGTCTATTAATGATTCTAAAACTCTTTGAATGATTTTGTATCTTAGGCCTCCCTAAACCATTCAGAGCCCTCATTTCATTTTGAACAGTTACCAAACTACCATATTTCATTTTGCATTATCTCATAAGAGTCTTTTAATCATTCTGACTATTTAATCATCGTACATCAAATCATTAAACAATTGCCAAACAGCCCCTAAATACAGTATTTAATGTATCGATTAACATATATTTGTTTTGCAATTTGTCTATTTCATATGCATTCGGTTCACAATCTGAAACTTCTTTACATGTATTTTTTGTTTCACAAACGCGCCAAAAAGGTTCACATTGTCAACCGATTAAATGTGAAACAAATATATGTTAACAATATTCAAAATCCTAGTCTTAGACAATATATATATATATATATATATATATATATATATATATATATATATATATAGAGGAGTGATCATATGAAAACCGCCCTCATTTGTGTAAACCGTGCAAACCACCTTCATCTGTCGATTTCATTGTTTAATCTTATGAAATTTTTTCATGAAATTGTTTAATCTTGTGAAATTGTTTCATATAATACTTAATGAAACTGTTTCATGTATTTTCTCTAACATTAATGAAACTGTTTCATGTATTTTCTCTAACATTAATGAAACTGTTTCATGTATTTTCTCTAACATTAATGAAACTGTTTCATGTATTTCTCTAAAATTAAAATAATGAAGATGATAATATCTATGATTAACACCCTCCACAATAAAAATAATTAATCAACCTCTCATAATTACAAAAAAATGAACAAAATGAAAAATTATGATTRGTTGAATGCGGTTTGCACGGTTTGTACAAATTGAGTGGTTTGCATTTGATCGCTCCCCTATATATATATATGTGTGTGTGTGTGTGTGTGTGTGTGTGAAGTACCACATGATGCGTAAGTTTTCAAGGTTATCACAATTTCATGGATTCTCTAAATAAGACCCCATTCTCTCTCTCTCTCTCTCTCTCTCTCTCTCTCTCTCTCTATATATATATATATATATATATATATATATATATAGAATCTTGTTAAGTAGCCGTTTGGTGAACCCCTTTTGTATAAACTATGGAACTTCAATTCACTTGTTTAAATCACTTTTGCCTTTTCTTTATGGAGTAGGCATAGTCATAGTGTGAATGAGTTATAAAGGATGGTTTAGATTTAAATGCATTGATTTTTTAATAATCTTGATGAAAACCCTAATTAATTAATACTAAAAACTATATAAAAATGTTGAAATCAGTATAATATTTGGGATTAGATTATATGTTCGTCTTGAAAACAACGGAATTTATGTTTTTAATGTTAAACAGTTCTTTATTGAACCAGCGATGGTGACCCCATCGCTTATACGTTTGACACCTTGACTTTGCATCAAGAAGAACGTCGAGCATCAAGATTGTTGGAATCTATGTACAATTTGCTGACATTTATATACAACGATGTTTGTTGTTATTTTGTCAAAAGTGGTAACGATGAAAGAAACCCATCCTTAGGAATTCGGTGAATACAATTATAAAACTGATAGTTATATCTGTTAGAAATAATTGATGTTGATGAAACTTAAAAGACTACTTTTGTGCCCACGATAAAATGGAAATAACATTGGTAAATTTCATCAGTATTAGTTTGTTAGATATTGAAAACGATAATCTGGTTTGTTGGTTATATGTCGTTAGTGTTTGACACTATTCACTCGTTCTTACTGTCAAAGTTCATTGTTTTAGACTATTGTCAATTTTGAAAAAGAAATACCAGACGAATTACAAGAAAAACACAGTGTCACACCATTAAGATTCTTAAAACCACAAGGGTTGAGGCACAGTGGTTGAGATCCTGAGGGGTGCAATGGAATATCACATTGGCTCAGGGTTCGATTCCATGCGTACACAACATTGTAGCCATTGAGTTTATTAGAACTGATTTCTTGAGACATATGTTTTCTAAATTAACGAACTAAACACGTTTCACGATTATTGTCACAATGAATGTGTGAACACGTAAACACATACTTCTTATATGAAAAGGTGTACTCCACTAAATTTTATAAGTTCGCAGTCTCTAAAGTAGAAAAGTACACGCATATATACATGCATGAATCTTTTTCATAATTAATCACACGATCTTCTTTTTGTAATATATACATATACAAAAGGAAACTGCATCGATTGTGAACATAATAAAGAATGCCCATAAAAGTACAATGATGAAGATAGGACGTCATCATCTGAACCTTCTCAAAACCTGAACGAAATCCCATCTACAGTACTAGAATTCAAATATGAAAACAAACAACCTCAAACTGAAAAGAAACTAAAGGCTTATTAGAATGGTCCCGAGCTACATGAGTCCATAAATACCCAAAAAGGTAACACGAAAACATATCTATCCTTCTGGCTTATTTCTCAGTTGGGAAAGGACCAAAGCGTATTTTATTCAAATACACAACAGGTTCAAGTTCGAATCCTCCGGAAGATGGACTTGACCCATTTGCTGGCTTTAGCCGTTGAATCGACCCTGAAATGCCTACTCACATGTCGTTTTAAGAAACGGGTTTTGTATAAGACCTTTTGAAATGTCTTTAATTTGGTTTTATGTGTAGAATTATCATACATTATTAAACCGAAAGCATTATTTAGATTATGATATTATAAGTTTTGATTAAATGATGTGGTTTAAAAGTGATTTGACATTTTAAATTCAAAGAACACAAAATCTACCTGATAAAGACGATTCGTACTATAACTATCATAATTAAATCCATAAATTAAATAAAGTAATTCATGTTATTAAATTATATAAATAATTAAATAAATATAGAAAAGAGTGAGCACTATGTATTAAATTATATAAACCCAATGTGTTGTGAACCAATGCCCATAAAAGAAGTGTAAAATTGTATGCACCTTCAATCTCAAGTTTCGAATGCATGATTAGGAATCAACTTTTTATTCACATGTGATACTGTATTTTATCATATGTGTGATATTAAATCAGAGATATGAACGACTTTTGGCCTCTTAGGTTACGGGTCAAATAGCTCGCACACTACTAGGCTGCATCATGTGTATTATCATATGTAATAATGGTATTTTTGATGTGATTCTATAATCCATCAAGTGTGATACTAACTCAAAGATAACCACAAGGGTGGTGCCTGATTGGTTTGAGCTTGACTCCAAAGGTTAAAAGTACCAAGAGGTCTCAGGTTCAAATCCAAGGAGGAATAAAAATCCCTTTTGTGGCCACGAAGGTTCAAATGCGGTGACTCTAGGCTATCTGCAAAGCAGATGGTCGCCATGGGATTAGTCGGCTCGCATAGCGGGTTGGATATCCAGGTTAATAAAAAAAAACTCAAAGATGCATACGACCTTTGACGTCAACATACCATCAGTCCACTGACGTGTATTATCATATGTGATAAGGGTGTTCAGGTGGAGCTACAAACGAAAACACCTTTCATTTTACGAAAAATGTGAAAAAAAAACCCTTATCATATGTGATAATACACGTGAATAGCACTAGTGGTGTGCGGATGACTTGGCCCGCAACCTAGGTCTCAGCAAAGGTTATTTGCGTCTCTGATTTAGTATCACATGTGATGGATTATAGTATCATCATTATCACATTTGATAACAAACGTGAAGGGGCCTAGTATTATGCAGGCGACTCGGTCCGTAACCTAGGTCGTGCCAAAGCTCGTCCTCGTCTCTAATTTAGCATCACATGTGATTGACTACAGTAAAAGAGTTTTTTCACGTTTTCAGAAAATAAAGGTTTCCTTATTTGAAGCGTTCATGATGAATGAGTGATGCCTTTTGATGTCCCTCACAAATTCTATTTAGAAAAATGTTTATAAAAAGTATATATATTAAATAAAAAGTTAAGAGCAATATAAATCCCATTTTGGTGGTTGTGTTGCGTTTATGGACACCCTTTCGATATATCAAATAAATTGGAAATAATACATTAAACGGTTCCCTTTTTGCCTTTTCGATATATCAAATAAATAGAAAATAATACATAAAAGTATATCGATATATCGAATGTGCAAGACAATAAGCATCATTAAAAAAGGATATATGGAGACATTGGTCTAAAAATTTGACGAGATTTAAAGCTGTTCGTCAAAGAGGGAGCACAGACGTAGAAAATATGTGTATGTTTTTCCTTGTATTTGAAAGAGAAATCTTGGGAATGTCTTTCAG
This sequence comes from Cynara cardunculus var. scolymus, assembly GCF_001531365.2. Lineage (NCBI taxonomy): Eukaryota > Viridiplantae > Streptophyta > Magnoliopsida > Asterales > Asteraceae > Cynara > Cynara cardunculus. Next base: position 14,606,222 of record NC_037542.1, on the reverse strand, counting down.
ACGAGGGTGCGGGATTTTCAGATGAAACATGAATGGTTTTTTCACTTACATAAATAATTATTAATTAAAATCAAATAAATAAATTATTATTATTATAAGCCTGAGAGTGAACTCTAATTTTGGTCCTTGAGGTTTTGTGAAAAGTCTGAAAACAAGACTTGAACTCTGATAAGGTCTTGAGTCTGTAAATTATATTTGTGGTTTTTATTTTACTTTGAAAGTGGTCTCTAGTCACTAACTCCATTAAAAATTTCGTTAAATCAAAGGTGTTTTAGTTTTTTTTTTTTCCTTAATTTTGTTTTAAAAAAGTAGAAAATATGATTTATATATTTTATTAAACTAAAATGGTACTCGTGCAATATATACAACGAGATACATCTCAATTTTAATTTTTCATTTTATTATAAGTCGCTATCATTTTATATGGTTTTGTGAAAGTGATAATATTTTTAGTTTTGAATAAAATATAAATTTGAAGATATCATAAAATTTTAAAAATAATATATCGATATCAGTATCAAGTTAACTATTTAAAAGTTCTTTTTTTTGTGTAATTTCTTTAATTCAAATTTTTATTATAATTTAATTTAAGTTTAACAATGATTTTTTGGTTAATAACATATTTTTTTATAAAGATAATAATTAAGTATTATGTTAGAACTCAATGATTATCCTAATTATTTTAGATTTTTTATATTTAAAATGAGATGTTTATCTTGTATTTAATTATGTTTATCTACAGTTAGTTACACGAATTCAAACATAGAGCTTTAATAAGTTGTATATACGTTCAATCTACTTGTCATCTTAAATTTTAAGTAATGTGTATCAATAAACAGTACTTTATGCATAAAAAATGGTTTTTAAGTGAGTCTTCATCAACCTCTATTGACCCCTGACTCCCCAACCCCCAACCGGAGGGTTTCTTTGAGTTGAGAGACGAAAAGAAGGTGCAGAGACGAATATAATCTATGGGTTTCTTCGAGTTCGAGCATAGGGACAAAATCTGGACTTCTCTCTCTTCGATTTTGAGTTTTGAGGACACATCGAAACTTTAGAGTTTGTGTGAAAATGAGAGTTAAGATGAAAAGCGTAATAAGGGATCTGAACCCTTGATCACTTTTGATCTCATAGTCATGCCCACCCATGGATTATGCTTTAGAAGAGAATTTATCTGGTGCATCTCGATGCACCTCATTAGCGTCGACATTGAATTAGTATTTTGACCTAAACGTGAGGATCTCTTTTTACGATCTCATCATAACTTTCTTCACACCAAAACCAATCCTTGTTGAATATATATATATATATATATATATATATATATATATATATATATTTGTGGAGCTTCTTCAGAAAAAATGGTGATGCCGGAAAATGGACTCCAGAGAATGGATATTCACCGAAAAATGGAGAGGATAGAGAGAGAGAAAAATGTTACTTTGAAAAAAGCTTATACAATATAATTTATCTTTTAAAATCTTTTAAAAGAAAATGACTAAAAAGACATAAATGCCCTCTTACTCTAAGAGATTCTTTAATAGAATTAGTGAATAGAGACCATCTTTAGAGCAAAATGAAAACCATAAAGATGCTTTCTACACTTGTTAAAATTCAGATCCCATTTTCAGATATTTCATAAAACCTCAAGGATCAAAGATAGAGTTTACACTAAGCCTAATGATTCCCACTAATCACCTTATTAATCCCGATAAAACTAAAGCTCATCATTCAAAAATCCCAATTTGATCCGTAAAAGACTAAAGGGAAATCATACATGTTCAAAGGTCTGTAAGTTAATAGCTTAATGAACTAACGAGACTCATAATTTATTCAGTCAGCTATACATGACCGCTTTGGTAGTGACTTAATAATATAGAAAGTAGCTTATTCAGTAAGCTTTTAGGGGAAGCATTATGTAGAAAACCAAGTTTTTTCTAAACTTGTCCCTCCCAATTAAAAAACACGTTCATGTTCCTTCCATCTATGAAAAAACCATCACAAACAAAAATCTTCTTAATCTACACAAATATATTAACTCACACAGACAACTTTATTCATACAGAACTTAATAGAAAACCAACCAAACAGCTCACAATTCATTACCAAACAACACCCAATAAAACAATAACATATTTTACCGTGTTCCAATATATATATATGATGTTGAACAACAAACATATTTATTAATTCTCCAACTTTGGTTTAAAATGTCAAAAATCATACACTTTCAACAACAATGCATACATGTAGCATCATGAAAGTAGATTTCATACATAAACCATTCTAAAATTATACGTATCAATAAGAGCTCTTGTTTCTGTTGTATGCGCAATATAAATTTGTACTATATGATGACAAATCATTCTGATTGAATTACATACATCGAAACAGGTTTCCCACCAATAACAAGCTTTCGCATCCTTAGTATTTCCACACGCTTCAACAAAAGCTTTCATGCATACATATTTCATAACCTAACATATATCATATGCATATCTCATAAATACATCATCATAAAAACTTGCATTGCTCTTGTTGCTTAGTGCATTGTTATTGTTATAACATGTCAGAACTTTCTTAGGATTTTCAACAAGTAACCTCTCGAATGAACCTGAATATCTTTTTTTATCAGTCCAAATCCTAAGTTATCCAAGTCTAAGTTCCATCATTTATATTATCTGAAACCTGCTTTAAGGTCCAATTATAACTGGACAAGTCATTCATCAAGTATGTATACGGTGTTCTCATGAACCCTTAAATATCACTTAGGGGCTGTTTGGTTGGAAAATATGTTCATGTGGATTAATCTGTTTGTATAGATTGAAAAGTTTTTGTTTGGTAGGGTTTTTCATAGAGGAGCGTATTTTTTTATTGGAATGGCCAGGTTTGGAAATAACTTGCCCCCCTAGAAGTTTATTGAACAAGCCACTGTATCATTAAGCCACTACCGTACAGTCATGTATGACGATTGAATATGCTGCAAGTCTCACTAAGCTACTAACAAACAAACCCCTTGCTAAGCATTTCGTACTTATGGACCAATTATTATTTTCGTAAATACTTTGATCATTATATATACAACCCGAATAGACTTAGATAGCGTTTGGTACGCAGATATGATTGGATTGGACTGGACAGGATAGGACAAAACTGGACAATATGGTAGGACTGGACAGGACAAGATAAAACTGGAAGAGCGTAGGACTGGACTAGACAGGACATGACAAAACTGGACAAGAGGGTAGGACTGAAAAGGACAAAACAAGTGTCTGTCTGATGTTTGGTATGACTAGGACTGGACAGTAGAACTAGACAAGTTGTCCCAAAATGTTATATGATGATTTTATATATTATATAATAGTTATTATTAACACAAATAAAGTAAATAATTTAATTTAATATATAAACATTTTTCCACATTTTTCGTACATATATACACACACACATAATGGTATCAATTTTGAATAGAAATTTTGATATAATTGATGGTAGTTATAAGAACTCAATTCGTACAAAGAAGAAATTATGTTTTATTCGGTTTGGAAGATCTTTATCATTAAGAGAAGGCACGGTGAATATTGTTATAACAACAATGGTTGTGGAGGCAGAAGCATAGGTGATTGGTGGTGGATGATGGTGGTGGCCGTCGACAGTGGTGGAGGAGGTAGTTGTGGCCGATGTTGTGAAGGTAGTGGTGATGGTAGCCGATGGTGGCGGTGTTGGTTATGGTTGAGGTGGAGGTGGCTGACGGTGGTTGTGGAGGACATGAAGATGGTAGATAGTAGTGGTGGTGGGAGTTGACAGTGATGAAGGAGGTAGTTGTGACCGATGTTGTGGTGGTGGTGATGTATGATGTCGGTCGGTAATCGACGGTGTTAGTGGAGGAGGTTGTTGCACTGTAAAAGGAGGTGGAGGGCCGATGGTGGCGGTGGCCGCAACTAGCAATTGTGACCACTAAAACATATATCATATTAAGGTTGTATATCAAACGAGGGTTAATTAGTAATACTTTAGTTTCTATCTCATTTTTGTCCCACCTATTTTGATGGAACAAGAAAAAGCTTTTTTGTCCCACGATGTCCCTGTCCGGTGTCACACCAAATGTGGGACAGTGAGTTTTGTCCTGTCTTGTCCTATCGCATGTACCAAAAGCAGCTAGGTAAATATCCCCAATGAAACCCTGACATAAAGTCTCATAATCCACTTATCGACCAGGTTGATGAACGCAATTTGGATTAACCAAAAGGATGAAAGAAAAAAAATAAACAGATGGTAAAATTCATACTCGTTGATGAATCAACAACACAATCCCATGGATCAATTCATCTGCTTCAAATTTCATTTTCCTTTTTCAGTCTTAAGATTGCAATTAAATAACATCTCAAAGAAGAAACAAAATATACACGTACCAGGGAATCCGCTCACGCCATTATCTTGGCTGATCTCATGAACAAGCTATCGACAACCTTGCCCATGTTTTCAATGGTCTCGAGTGTTGAAGGATAGATCGCATCTGCCTTTGGATTGTCAAAGATGATGAGACACCCAACGCCCTGATCCAGGGTTCCAGCAAACTTCTTGTCCAATATCATCTGAGACAGTTTCTTCTCCACATGCTCCACTGGAAGCTCAATGAGTCCAGCAATGTGAGCGATCTCCACCCTTGAAAACGGTTCAATCAATCTGCATAAGTTTTTACACCAAAATCTGTAAATATGTTGTATGATTAAATTAATAACATAAACAGCAAAATAAAAGTTCAAATTAGCAATTGGTACAATTATTGATTCTAACGTGAACCATAATAACAATAAGCGATTTGACTTTTCAAACCACTATATTTAGTTTTTTGTTGCAAAGGAATCATTATTTTCGCCAAAATACCAACGAGATCCTTATAGTCTGCAAAAACAAGCAGTTTTGACAAACTATGTAGATGTAAAAAGAATGAAAAAGCTAGAGTAAAACACAAACTGATGCTGCCTATAATCTTGCAGAAACAAAGGCAATTTGGGTGTATTTTGTGTGCAAACTGAACCATTAAATTCTTTAGAGGCAAAAGTGGTACTCACAGCATAAGTCCAATAGCAACCATTGTCATTGTTTTCTTCAAAATAGCTCATTCATAGAAAGTTAAAGTTTGTCTTTTATTTTTCACAAGAATAATGGTATGTTTGCTGTGATAGTTAAGTATGATGGTTTGAAAGGTCGGCAACCCTAATAACATTAAGAATCATAACCTGCACAAGTTTTGCTCCAACAGCGTGTCATAAAGCGAGGAAAGGTGTCTATGGACAATAGGGTCTTCGTCTAACTGAGCCTTGAAATCCTGAAGGGCGATTTCAAACAACTTCAATGACCTCTTCGAATAAGCATCGGCAACAGCTTTCATTGCATCAAGTTCTGGCCCTAAGAATTTCAAAGCTTTCGAAGAGATTATTCCAGCTACATCATCAGCCTGGTTCACCATGATTTTGCATAGCAGCATATATTTGAGACTGTAAACTRCTCTGGGATCATCAAGAGCATTGAATGCTTCAAATGCTTCAAAGAAGTAACTGTAGGCAGTTTTATAATCTTTCTCCTCGGCATGGAGAATTCCACTCTGTAAATCTATGGTACCTTGTTGAGCTGGAGGAACATAGATCGCGTTTGCAGCTGTTCTAGCAGCCGTGAGTGCAGCTTTTGCTTTGGGGAGATTTCGCAACGAGAAGTGCAATTTGCTTTCTAACAAGTCAATATCGACAAGGAGCAGTTTGTCATCCAATCTTCTGACCTCTTTTACCAATCCAGAAAGAAGGGTGAGAGCTTCCGAGTACTCCTTGCTGTCCATCAACAAAGCAGCAAGCCTGGCCTCGACACGCTGCCTCAAGAATGTACGCTTCTCAGAACGGGCCCACTCCACCATTTCTTTGCAAAGTGATATCTGAAGATCAGTGGTGTTTGGTATCTTTGCAACAGAGTCAATGATACCCCTTACTATTTTTGCAGTTTTGGCCTTTGGAATCAGTGAAAAGAAGGACCTCAACATGGTCAAAAGACCACGGAGATCCTCTCCTCTACCTTCTTCCCTGAGAAGATCAGACAATTTAGCAATTGCCTGCTCCTTGACCCGTAGCGCTTCAGAAAAAGCAGCTGGGTTATCTAAGATCTGATAAAGAATGGTGATAGCCTCTGATCGGTTTTTGGCTTCTGAAGCCATGTCAAGTGACTCGGTTGTGGCTGGAAGATATGATGATGACATCTCGAAGCTGAATGCATTAAAGTTAATGAATGAACGGCTACCATAGACATAGAGGATTTAGAAAGACTTCAATCATAGAGATAACATGATTCAGGATGAAGTTTGTCTTAAAGACTTGAACATCAAATTAGCATGAACAACATCAGCTAGTGCAACATAGAATAAATAATATATGTTGCACCATTAGTGATAATGTAGAGAAATCTGTACGAAAGATCCAAAAGAGCATAGAATAGGTGCATAATAAGAACCATAAAGACCAACAAGGTACAGATACCAACACCTAGCAGTTACTCAAATATTCTATGTCGTTGAAATACTAAACAACTGCAGGGAGTTAAACACCCAATCCCATAACACAGAACGATATAATATTGTCAAATTTCAGTTTCGTTGTTCTCCCTCCGTCCCAAAACAAATGTCCACAATGAAAATGAGACACAATTTTAGAAGTGTGTAAAATTATTACACTTTTTAAGTAAGTAGATGACATTTTACCCTTAATAATAGAGAGATTTTCTACATCACATAATTAAGGGTAGAATAAGAAAATACACACTTAATTTTGAAAGTGAGCACTTATTTTGAGACAAACTAAAATAGAAATGTGGACACTTAATTTGGGACGGAGAAATGCACACAACAACAATCTTCAATGGGAATTAATGATAAAGGGTAAGAATTTCCCAGGGATTGAGCTGCACAGTCTATACAAGGAGGTTTAAATCAAAGAGCATATGTCTCATGAAATTCCGGATCGCATATAAATATTTAATTGTCTAAGTGACCCTAACTTCACAATTCCAGTCAAAGTTATAAAAATAGGCAATTCAACTTAAAACATAAGTCAAGACAAGTTCCAATATATAGAAATAAGCAAATTTCAACTTAAAATAGAAGGCGAAACGAGTTTTTAGAAAAACCCAAAAATTAAAAATCAGGGAGCTAAATACAAGGTAGAATGACACAATGCAACAAACGCAAGAAATTGTTACGAAATATTCCTGCATAAAAACCTAAATCCTAGTTTAAGTTACAAAGAGCAGTCAGAAAAATCAGTTTATATGAAAACTTGGGAAATCAGTCCCAATGACCTATTGAAACAACCCTGTTGATTCACTGGGACTACCAAAGGTAGATTTCAAACATATAACCTCAAGGTTATCATGAGATACTCCCAACCATTTAACCAGCCAACTAGACAACTATAAGTTAAGATATTAACAGCTATAGCGATAACTCAAGCATTATGTTGCTAAGTAACTACAGACATTCACATATAAAAGTAAGTTTGGCAAGCAAAGCATGAAGGATAGATCAAAATTCAGGGAAAACATATACACCCTAAAAACTAACATAACAAAACAACCTGCACTCCACCTTAAAACGAGGTGGCATGGGTGTGCTACTTGAACAATACAAAGTTCAGAATCATATTATAGAAATGATACACCTCTAAATTGTCTTTGAACAGGATCAATATAACATATAAAGTAGCAGCACATAAAAAGCACAATCCCAATATAAGAAACAAACAGTTGCAGCATGACCAATAATAACAGTGCCTAAAATCTCTAAATCCTAGTTCCAGATAAAGAATAATAAATAACGGATAAACACGGTACTTCCAAAATTAATTTTTTAATAATCATGAACCGACACAAAATTAAGTCAACAATCAAGAACAGATCAAATCCAAGGAAAATGCTAAAAGCCCTAAAATTAATGCCTCCACAAATTCATGGAAAAAGGGGCAACCGAGCTTAGAATGAGGTGGAGATACATAGATAAAACATGAACCAACTACGCATAATGGGAACCCTAAATCGTAGTCCGACCAAACTACATGACAAGATTAAATCGACCACACTAAAACCCATAGAATGAAAGCATATATTCCGATTATGAAAAGGCCACAAAAACTTAAATCGAAAAGATACCTTAGAGGGACGAAGTTAGTTATCGGGATCGGAGAAGAAAACTGTTGCCGCAGAGTTTAATTGTGTAGTGTAAAGAACAATGAATAGCGAAAAATAGAGATGCCTTGGGAGAGAAGGAAGTAACACCCCTTCGCTCCCACCCAAAAAGAAGATCTCTTTTATAGTTTAACCACTCAATTTCCCAATAATTCTAAATTAGCCACAAAAGCATTCAAATAAAAAACATTGAGTTGATTACAGATTTCGTCCCTGTGGCTTCATCTCAATTACGGAAAAGGTCCCTAGCCCTAAAATTCATTGCTAGGATCCTCCGGGTTTCATTTTTGCTAGACCTCAAAACTGTTAAAAAAAATTGTTAAGTCAGGGGTATTTTGGGAATCTTACTAGGATTGGGGTTTTTTGTTCGGACGTTTCAGACTTTTTTTGTGCATCTCTTCTTTCACTATTCGAATCTTTAGATTTACAACGGCTTAGCTTTCAATTCCCCTGATCAAAAATCAGATTGTGTTAGACATTCTCCGTTCCCTTCCGTGGATATGAGAACAACTCATAAACATCCCACTCATACATTCAGTTGGCATCTCCAAATAATATATCCACACTATTGGAGTCCCACATCGGCTAGACTTAGTCCATTTCTCCAGTACATATGTTAGAACCTCCCCTTCCTTTTAAAAGGCTTTTCTGGAGAGTGATCTGGGGGTACCACATGTTATCACACACATCAAAGCAAGCCAAAAGCGTGAACCTCCCGAATCAAATTCGAAGCATACACCTAATCAAAAGGCCTCGCACATGGAGAAGGAAACAGGTCGTGCTGGACAACCAAGCCAAAAAAATTTGAAAGCCATCAAACGAACATCAGTTGTCATGTGTCGTTGCATTGAATAAATATGCCATCATCAAATATATGGAAGTTCCCTCCTATCTCCTGGAGAAGGTAAACATAAAAATCAAAGATGCAAGGAGGCTATCGAAGTTTGACAAAAGTCTCAAAAAGCTACCCACATCTAAAAATGTCTAAGAAGGTCACACAACTTTAAACTTGTGCCATTTATACAAAGATCACAAAAAATACCCCTACCTTAAAAGTGTTTGCTGATCAAATCACAAAGGCATGAACTTCAGCAGTCAAAGTTAAAAGATATTTGATAGAAAGCATGGAAAAAAAGGTCGCACGGGGAAGGGTTACACCATAGCATGTCATGGAAAGGGGGGGGGGGGGGGGGGGGGTACATCGTTACCATATAGGTGGTGGGCCTGCACAGGGAAGGGGAGGGGAGGGTAATGGTGGTCTTTGTTGCATGTATAATTTCAAAACCGAAGTCAAATTTTAATCACGTTTTTCAGTTTCCAAAAGAGTTGCTGAAATTTTTGTTCTTTTTCATGTAAGATTTTTCAATTTTTAAATTGAACCCAAGGGTATAATAGTCATTTCACGCTGAATTCTGGAATTTGGTATAAATGACACGAGTTGAAAGTTGGATAACCTCCATCGACATTTTTATAGTCGGGTGACTTCTTTAATACTTTTGTCAAACTGTGGGGGCCTCTCTATATATTAAACCAAATTCAAACAAGCAAAGGATGAACACAAAGTAATTTGGAAACTGATGGCAATAGAGAAAGAGGCAAAGCAGAAGCTTTCAGGTAAACATACCAGAGGGGTCTATGTTTATTTAAGCAAATTGATCATAATTGTTGTTTCAGCACAAAAATGCATTGATAGATATGATAAACTATAGAAACAATAGAAACAATCATAACACTCCAACCAACAACTTACACCTCCTTGTTGTAATAAGCATTCTGCATCAGAAATATTTGATTGAATTAAAATCACTTCCAGCCCTATAAACCTGTTTAATTACACTACTCCAAGCTCGGAATTTCATTACTTGAGTACATGCATAACAGGTTATATACAAAGTTTAATTTGAATGCCACTCACATATATGGGAACATAATAGCTATCGGCAGCAGAAAAGAGAAATGGGAATAGCATTCCAAAATCTTTTTTAGGTTTACCAACAAAGATTCAACGTCCATTATAATCCATAACTCTTCTTGCTGTACAATTGCAATTTAACATGTTTATTGAGCCATATACTTCCCTTCTACTAACCTCAACAATAAGGTAACAGAGACCATTGCTTGAAGATATTTTTTTATGCTATTAGTGACATTTTCAGTATTGAGCTGTAGTGGAAAATGTTTCTGTACTAGGCATGCAGCCTTCCAAAGCATGTATGTAGCAAAGTAGAAAACAGAAAATGCTTCTAGGACACCAAGATCAAGATTCAACATCCAAGTAAAAGAGGCTTAGCAGTGGGTACTTATCAAAGTCATTAATAAAGTGCTTAGTATTAAGGTTTAGTAAGAACTGAGGTACAAAAGGACAGAGCTGTTCAGGGACCCATAAACTTTAATTGTGAATTTAAATCTTGACTTATGGATCAATAGTTGTGCAATATTAGACTGATTCTCCTCTTAGTATATTTCAGGTTTGTATGCATCAGTTACTGATGTCTACAGAACATCCGAATAGTGCATGAGCTATCTCACACAGACATTACTTGCTCTTCCTCTCAATTCCTTGACCCTTATAAGATAATTTTCCAATCTTTCTCTTAAGTCCTCCTGTTTAATTGGACCTAAGTTTTGATCCTTCAGATTTATACCTCAAGCATATGTTTGTTGTTGTATGTATAGAAAGCGGCATGATCATTTCAAGAGGGTTATTTGTGTTTTGGGTTATAAGTTGAATATTATAAGAATCTTGATTTGAAGTGTAGTTTCTGGTTTAGGTTTTATGATGAGAATCATGAGATGCCAATTTGGCTGTGAATAAATTGATCGTAAATTGGGTTTTTAATATGGGTCTAGCTACTTGATCCAAGCTAGATGAAACTTGAAATTATAGATTGCAGGTAGAAGGGTAGATATGCTTATTTCAAAATAGAAACTGGTTTGTATAAAGTGACACCTTAATTCTTTGTTGTATACATGAGTAATATGTAGCCTACACTAGATTGTTTGGGATTCCAGGACATTACAGATTATTTATTTAATTATTTGGGATGTTTTAAGATTAAGTATATGTTGAGAGGAGTAGGAATTTCATTGATTTTGGGTGTGGATCATCTCAGTTGGTGATGCTTGCTTAAATTCTGAACTGTTGCTATGTTTTCCTAATTAGATGTTATCCCTTAACGACTTGTGCAGTGTCATGTTATTGATTCCTTCCTAATTCAGTAGGTTATCATGCGTGAATGTAATTGTTGTTTATGTCTTTATTAAGGTGTAACATGTTCCCACCAGCTGGGGACCAGGAGCTGTTTGGCCGCGATGCTACATAGAACGGAGTCTCAGTTTCGAAAGAAACATTAGAAGCTCATTACACATGATCTACCTAGCAAACAAAAACACAATGTCAAGATTTCAACGGCTAGCATATATGAATTAAGAAGATAAATTTGGTAATGGTGAATAAAAAGAAATCCTAATTCCATCAACTGATTCATGCCATCAAAGAATTCCTCTTTTGATTCTCCTAATTAAACCCCAATTAATCGGGATTTCATATAAACAAGATTATTGAACACATGAAATTTAGCAGATCTTACTGTTTACCATGGACCTCAGCTGCTTAGTAGAACTTACTGTTTACATGTTGAATCAATTTTTTTCTTGATAAACATGAGATGGAAAAGTGTCTCAGTTAGGGTAGAAGAAGGAGACGACCATGTTACCCTTTTCAGATTGATGACGGAAAAGTGTCAACTATGGTTAACCAAGGGTTGATAAGTAATTTCACATATCCCCTTAATAACCAGTTTTATTGAAGCTAGCAACTGATGTGCCATGCTTTTTTTGGTCAAAAAAAATTTATCCAGATTTCCTTAAACTCATAGTTAGTTTTAAGATCAAGTTGTTCCAATCAGATTTAGTAACATCTGCAATTGTTGGTTAACAATTTTTCTTCAGCAAGAACTCCTAAGAAAGCTATCAGATAATGATTTTATAGAAGTCTTATAATCCCATGTCTATATATGCTGTAGATTATTGTTGTACCACCAACTTCAACCTTTAGTAGCTGTTATGGGTTTGATCATTTGCCTGGTAATTCAGATATGAGAAGAAAGTTGATGCAGCTTTTGTGGACTAGTAAATCATAAATTCTCAGGCTGGAAGGATCTTCCCTATATGGTAATTGAACCTTATGTTATCAAACAAATGATATATAATAATACATACTTGATGTAAAGTGAACAATTACTATCAGATGTAATAAAGGTTGTAATAAACAGATCTCTATCAAACTTCGTGACTCATGGCAAGTCTACTCCATGTCGACTGCGGTTGAGTACCAAAATATATATGAACCTCTGGTTTTTTGTTACAACATTAATTAAAGTTAAAAACAATTCCTCTCACCTTCAAAAGCCAATGAAATTAATTCTTTTCAAAGCTGAAATGTCTTAAATGTCAAGCACAACTTAAGGGTGAGTTCACCATATATAACTTGGTTGAAATAAAAAATATTATGAAACAAAATATTCATATTACATGAGGTTACTAGAAACATCCCCGTATTGATATCATCCTCGCATCAACATATGATCATAAGAATTTGTTTGACCAGTATACTGACCAATATTTATTCTATTCAGTATCGACGCATATTTTTTCTGTTCATACTCCAATCTATGAAGTTGTGACTCATACAGTAACAAGGGAGTATGTGTAAGCATACCTTTCTGTGAGCTCAAGTACACATCTGATCAAGTTTTTGACTTCTGCTTCCATTTTCGGCCACATGAAAACAACAGGTTTTCGAAATACTTCCCCAGATTTCTGCCAAAGAAACCACCCTCCACAACCACGCATCCGTTGTTTGCCGCCAGATTCTCTGCAACGTATGGGTGACAGGTTCCCAATGTGCACAATGGCAGTCCCACCTCAATGTCGAAGGGAAACGGTCTTTGGATACAAACTCAGATATGCATATGCCCACTTCTGGTTTAAGTTATGGAATCGATCTTTGCAGCCAAGTAACATAAACACAAATGTAGCAAGGCCTTATCACCAATAATCTCCACACGAACACTCACCATTTTCGAACTTATGAAACCTATTAGCATCTCTAACCAAAAATACTTTAGTCGATATCTTTGACAAACCCTTTATGAACTCATGACAATCCCCGCAGACTCTCAAATTTTTGAAAACTCGAATATATCTCCTCTCTTCCTTCTCAATCCCGTCATCATGAACCAACACGAGCCCTATCGCCAGCTTCTCACTATGAACTCTCAAGCTCTCCTCCTTTGATTCCTCCTCCACATCATGCAATGAGAACCTCACTTCATAGGCGTAATGCACCTCTTCCTTCAATCTCTTCTCAATTTCCTGCAACTTTTTGTGGATTCTCGATGTCAGTGGATGCCTCTCATCTCCATTATAGAAAAAGTGGATTGTCTTATCGATCTCTACCCAACTTTGTCCACCTACTTTCTTTAATCCCTTCACCTTGGCTGAATTTCTAATGCTCTCACTCTCTTTCCAGAAGCCAGCATTAGCGTAGATGCTTGACATCATGACATAGTTTACAGTACTTATGTCGTCCATTTTCAAGAGAATTTCTCCAACTTCTCGTCCTATTTCCAAATCTCCATGTACTTTACAAGCGCTAAGCAATGTCTGCCAAATTCCTGAATTTGGCTTAACAGGCATGCTCTTGATAAGATCTCTCGCTTCTCTCAAACGCCCAGATCTGCCAAGGAGATCAACCATGCAAGCATAATGCTCCACACTTGGTTTGATTGTGAGGTCATTGCATAATCTAGAGAAGTATTCTCGACTCTCATCAACTAGCCCAGAGTGGCTACAAGATGAGAGCACAGCCAAATAAGTCACTCCATCAGGGGAAATGTTCTCTAACTGCATGTTTTCAAAGATGTTAATCGCCTCTTTGCCAAGACCATGTTTTCCATAACCGGTTATCATGACCGTCCAAGATACCACATTCCTTTTGGGCATTTCGTAAAAGAATTTGTCGGCATCCTCTATTAAACCACACTTGAGATACATATCCACAACTGAATTTGCCAGCGAGATGTCTAGACCAGATGGGATTTTTATCGTGTAAGCATGCATTTGTTTCCCTTGTTCAACAAGGGCAAAGTCAGCAAACACCGCCATCACACTTGAGAGAACAAACCCATCGATTGGAATGCCACTCTTTCTAAGTGCCCCATACAACTGCATAGCCTTGGACAAATTTCCTTCCTGAGCGTAGCCTACAACTAGCGATGTCCAAGATATCACACTCTTGCTTTTGACTTGATCAAACACTTTTTGTGCATCACATAAATTCCCAGATTTTGCGTACAAATCAATAAGTGAACCTGCAACAATTGTTTTTTGTGACAATTGAAAACCAGTAGAAATCAGAAAGCCATGGATTTGCCACCCGGCCCACAATTCTCCGAGACCTGCACAAGCTTTTAAAGTGCTCGTAAAAGTAAACTCGTCAGGTACTTTTCCTTGTATCTGCATTTCCTTAAACAAAAACAAGGATTTGTCACCAGTTCGTCCAACTGCATAACCTGCTATCATTGCATTCCAAGTTATCAAACTTCTCTCAGGCATTCCATCGAACACCCGAGCTGCTGCATCAATTCTTCCGCATTTTGAATACATATCAATCATAGAATTTCCCACCACAGGAAACCATTCAAAGCCTGTTTTACAGCACCACCCATGAATCTGCATCCCATTCTCAGGAACACCAACTAAACCGCAAGCTTTAAAATTGCTAGAAAAAGTGAACTCATTTGGTTTAACCATGGCACTTCCCATTCGAGATAAGAGTAATAAAGAGCTTTTGGCATTGCCCTGATTTAAATACCCACACATAAGAGATGTCCAAGAAACAACGTTTGTTTGAAGCATTCTATCAAACACCTTACATGCCATCTCAACCTTGCCACATTTTCCATACATATCTATGAGATCATTGTTTATCATCATATCAAACCCGTAACCCATCGTTAGTGCTGCAGCATGAACCTGCAGTCCTTGATCTAAAAACAAATTTTTTGAGCAAACTCTCAAGAGCTGAGCAAATCTTTGTCTCTCATTCATCACGAAAATCTCTTAGTGACCCTTCTTCCCAAATGTTCACAGTTTTACGCGGGATATTAGTGTACTCGCTATACTCTCTATATGTTGTCTTGGCCCATGTTACTACTATTCAAGAAAAATGGGAGAACTAGAAAAAACAATGGTCGAATTGTACGATTCTCATCATCAGAGACCAGTTTTATCGGTGAGCTTGCAATTCTATATATAAAAATCAATGCTTTGTTATTAATTTACCAACTATCTGTTCTTGAAATGAGGAAGGCAAGGATTATCAAACAGTTCCAATGAAAACTTGGGATTTTAAATCCGAGAATTCCTTCAAACCAAACATGAGTTTATAATGGAATTCAATTTCAAATCCTACAAATCAAATGAGATCAAATAGGTTTAGTTTCATGGAATGATTTCGTTGAGTTTGGATTTTGTGGAAGGATCGGAAATTTGAGATATTTGGATTGAAATCTTTGTGTTTAGGGGGTGTTTGGGATTGCTTATTTAAAACAACTTATAAATAATTAAATTATTTTTTTATTAATCGATTATTACAAAACAAATATTTTTAACATATTTTAAACGTTATTACATACAGATCATACGAAATTCCTTGAAATACCAATCACCTCCATAAGATTTCAAAATTCTATGTTTGTAATGAAATCTCATAAAATCTTTCAAACTAAACATGGGATTGTAATGGAATTCAATTCAAAATCTCTTCAAATCCAATCTAATCCTACATACCAAAAGGAATCTTAGGTTTGGTTCGATGAAATGGTTTTGAAGGATTTGAATTTCGTTGATGGATTTGGAATTGGAGTGATTTGAAATCTTTGGTGATGTTTGGCTTGTAGGATTTTGAATGGAACGGGATTTCATTCTTTATAAATAATTATAAAAATAATTAAATTACTTTTTTATTAATTGATTATTATAAAATAAATGTTTTTAACACATCTTAAAGCATTATTACATATAAATTTTACGAATTCCCATGAAATACCAACCATTTCCGTGGGATTTCAAAATCCAACGTTTGTGGGATTTCAAATACTGAAATGATAAAATATTCAAAATGATTAGAAAATATATAAGCGGTTTTAACATAATTTGAAAAGATTCATAGACTATAAATTTACCAAAAACATTCACATTTAAAGGCCTGTGTAATGCCTGAAAAAAACGTTCAATGTCTCGATATTTCTTGGAGTTCGTGTGGGTGCTCGGGTGGATTTGCTAGGTTCGGGTGGTGGGTCGTGTAATGCCACCATTGAACTTGTCTCACGTGGTGAAAATTTTGTTATACGATCCTTAATGGCACCATCAATGTGATTCGTTTTATGCTACTATCGTTGGGAGGTATCTGATAATGGAGCTCAAAAAAGTTTGGGGATAGATGATCTTTATTTGTTAAAGAGAAGCAGTAGCGGTGTCAAATTTGTACCAAAACAAACCAACCAATTCATGTATCAACCATACCAATTCAGTTTTGGTACCAATTTAATTGGTTGGTAGTACTGTACCAACTATCTAAACTTGATTGGTACATAGTATTAGAAGTCATGTACCACGGTAATATACTAATATTGTACCGTGCGGACTACTTTTTTTATTATTTATTAATTAAAATTTAGTATAATACAACATACTTTTATTATAAAAAAAATTAACTTTTTATAATTTGGATGGATATATAGAACTTGATTAAATTCACTCGTCCAACCCTAAGAACTGTATTAACTCGTTCATACCTCCACGGTTCGCCGTCGCTTCTCAATGGCCGCTTGTATTATATGAAGGTTATTTGAATGTTTGTATATATGGAAATAAGTGATACAACATGAAGGTTTTAGTGCATTTAAATCTAATTGGTAAAGATGTTCACATGAACAAATCTATAACTTCAAATATTACGATGCTGGCATAAAACTATACCAACAAAAAGAAGTTAGTACCAATTAGTTTGTATAAAGTATAATTGGTTGGTATTTAGACATATCATAACAATTTAAGATTGGATTTTCTTAACAAAAATACACATTTTAATCGGTGCATGAACATTTACCAACCCGAGTTTCATAAATCATGAAATAACATGATTCTAAATTTTACACCGAAGTTAGGAGGTAGACCATAACAACTTGTCCTACATGAATAGATAAGATGTATTGTCACCCGATGAATAGAAAATTAGATCTATGAATTCCTTAATAGAGTTTAAGGTTGTTAGCTATCAATAACTTTTACCGAAGATGATTTGATGGTTATTGGGCCGACTTGCTGGTTTAGGGGAATTAAATGTACGACTTGCAAAGATGCTACAAATATGTATGAATTCGACCAGAAAAGCCGCCTTAGGTTGATACCGGATACGCCCATGGATAAATAACTTCATCAGGGGTCGCTACATCTTCGGGTGGAGGAGATCTTGTCATTTGCCAATTACCATCAGGTTTCCAAAGCAACATACGAAATGCATTTCCAATGGCTTGTTACTTCTTTAAAAAGTACATGCCGTCTCTAAATTCCAATTTTTCTTCTGCAACTAGGCCCGACAAGAAGAATTGCAGTTGTTGGAGTGACTTGTCGTAAGTAGGATCAGATACGCAAAACATCTACAACAAACGTCTCATTGTTTAACTCAAAAACTAATCTTACATCCTAATTAATACTCGTTTTATTATCATCAGAAAGATTGTTACCTTGAGAGTGTTATGTATTCGGTCCAATGCCATGCTGCCGAAGTTTTTAAGCATCCCAACGATGAATTTCTGCAGCATAAGTTAAAAGTTCATATTAGAAGCATGGAGAGTTTTGCTTACCATCTCAAATGACACATAGTTTAAGATCAATGTTTGACTATTAATCAAGTGTCTCAAATTCAGATTCCCTTCGATAATCTAATGCAAAGGTTTCTGAGCTTAATGAGTTTATTGAGACTCCCATCTTATTCGGTCAGCTATACATGGTTGTTCGGTATTGGCTTAAGGATATAGAAAGTGGCTTATTCAATAAGCTTTCAGGGAGGAGCTTTACGCAGAAAGCCAAGTTTTTCCTAAAGTTGCCCTTCCCAATTAAAAAACATGCTCCTTCTATCTATGAAAAACTCTCTTACACAAAAACCTTCACAATCTATAGGCAGATTAATTCACACAAACAGCTTTATCCATACAGGACTTCATGAAAAACCAACCAAACAGCCCCTAAGAATTGTAATGCAGCTAATTTGGAAAAAGAAACAATCATACAGGCAGAACATACCTCGTACACAGTCATTTCTTTGCGTAACTGATCCTCGACAGAGGCTACTGATCGTTCAGCATCATCATCAGCTACCAACTCCTCATTATTAATGCCCGTCTTACCACCATCAGCCATGCTATCAACCAGCGTATACAAGTGGTCATTAGAGTCTTCACCTGAAGACTCTGCAATAATCCCCTAGACCAGATAAAAAAAAGAAGGCTAAAGTGATTACAGCCGAAGTAGAACAAAATAGAAACATATACCATCAACAATAGCTGGAAAAGGGTCACCTTTAGACTTCAGTCTATAAATTTAATGAAAACCCACAAGTAATTTCATGAGAAGGAATGTTATTGCTTAATTTAATGAATAGAGCACAAAATTATTACCCCAAATTGGGGTAGAAGAAAACGAAAACCCACAAGGACTTTAGAAAATAAAAGAAATAATCAAGGGTTGATGTTAAATAATAAGTTGACCAACCTTGCTTATCCAGAAACTTATCCTCCTTTGAAGTGTGTCTACAGGCACCCCAATGGCAGCTGCAAGATTCTTAGAGGTCCAACTGAAAGGACCACATGCAGGTAGATTCTTTATTTCTTTATATGGAAAGGGGGTTGGAAACATATGTTTCTGTGGTGGACATAGATTCATGATTTTACCTCGTTTTTTGATCCTGAAATTGCATAATGATCGAAGCATGTACAGGAGTGACTGTAAACTGTAGAGTTCTATCTTCAAATTCCAATTCTAACTGAAACAGATGAGAGTGAATTCTTGTTCAGTTTAGAAGTTAAGTAAATCAGCTAACAATAATAAGTCTTCTTATATATAAAGCATACAGGAAGAGAAATAACAGCGATAAAGCATGTAGAAAGAGAAGTAACAACAATAAAGCATACAGAAAGAGAACATAATAACAATAATGACACTTGCTATTACTAAATCAACTACTATTATCATGTTATAACAATAGAAAGAAAAATGAATAAAAAAGCCAAATGTTGTGCAGTGCTAATCTTTACCTTCACTGTACCAAGGTTTTTCTTCCATAGTAGCTTGCGAGGAGTTTTGATTTCATGATATCTCTTAGCATAGTCACTTAGAAGCTGGTCAACAGGCTCAGGTATGTTGACAGCTTCATCCTGCAGTTCCATTTCAAGGTTAATGGTATTATTGAAAGATCATTTGTGTGTGTGTATAAATTGCTTAAATATCAATTAATGCATATGCATAGTTGCATTTGCAAGAACCTTACTACGTTAGTATGTGAGCAGCTTACCCAACTAAGCTACAACAGATTTGAGTTGGCCGCATAGTCAAGTAGAAGACAAGAAAAGTGAAGAAAATGATATGATCAATTTCCATCACAAAGTTAGACCTCTAAGTCTCTACTTACCTTCACAAAAAATCAACGTCTACTTCAAAGATTCTAATACGTGAAGAATTGCCGACTTAACAGTTATTTAAACATATGCAATAAGATCTTTGGTTGCTAATAGAGGAGCATGTGTCTTCTAATCCAGAAGTCTGTTCAATACCCCATGATTTTTAAAACTGCAGCACATGTGACTCTGCTCGTGAGAGTAATGACAGTTGCACAAAAAGTGAATATTATAAGTTATTTATAACTCATACCTGAATAGGTGGCCAGAAATTAGAAGATATGATTGTGGCGTCAAGAATATCAAATGAAGCCTCATGCTCTTGAGACTCGGCACCTATAAGTCCATTGCAAACAATGATCAGAAAATCATAATAAATGTATTATAGATGATGTTTGTTATCATAACACTAGCCATTAGTTGCTTAATCTACCTGTTTGAGCTAATTGATTTATGGTGGCTTTTACATTTGTGTTTGTCCTTTTTGAATCAATCAGATCATTGAGCATGATCTCACATTTCTGCATGCTGTTTTCACCAAAATGTATCTGGAAATGATGACAAATTTTTTAATAAGAAGATGCCATGAGCGAAAGCTAACAGAATGACATGCTTAGTAAGCCATCTCAAGAAAACATAATATCCATTTTCAAATCACCCACCTTAAGAAGCTCCAATGTGCGTATTTCAGTGTCGATGTCATAATCAGTTTTGTTTAGAAGTTTTTCAGCCAGCATAACACGATATTCATTAACCAATTGATCTTTCGAACCAATTATACCAACAATCATCCCAAGTACATCTACTTTCCTTCGATACCGGCTGCCCTTCAGGGGATCAGCCTCAACAGGATCAGGTTCCCAGCTGAAGAGTGTTTGTAAATTAACGTCAAAGCTTTGATGGTGGGAAAAAAGATCATCATATGATTATATAACAACAATTTCATTTCTTCCATCTATTGCATACACATACCGTTGGATATCAATCCATGCTTGCTTGTCATCAGTATTGATATCATCATCAAGACCAGCACTTTCTTGATTTTCTTCATCTCTATTTAATTCCTCAAGGAGACTATCTCCGCTGTTCCCAGGTCCATTGTTATTTCCACCAGTCCCATCTGTAAGCATAGTCACGATACATTTAATGGTATCTTTCCTTCCTCTTAGGTATTCCCTAATTGGTTCACCAACTGCTTCTAGAAAAACTCCTGCTGGATCTATTGTTCGAAGTGCTTTTATAGTTGAAACGTATTGGTGCAATATGTCATTTGTCGAAGCACCCGCTGTCAACAACCGGTATTGCAGTGCGAATATAAATGAATCAACTAGTTTCGAGTGTTGTCCGGTGTACTCAATACATTGTTTCAAGTCTTCAATGGCAGGAGCACTGCAAATATAGACAGTAGGTGGAAATTGATGTCTATCCAAGTTAAAAGTAGGAAGAGAACACAGGAAAATGCTGGAACTGTGAACTCACCGAGTCACTGTATAATATTTTACATTTACATAGGAAACACAATCAGCAAATCCCCCCTATGGCACTACATACTATCACACATCTCTCACTAGGGTTATTACTTTGCAAAATCATTTGTGCCAATTCCAGCAACATCTCATCCTTAGTTGGAGGAAGAATCCCCTCAAATCAGATTTCTTTGAGGAACATTTAGAGTGATAGACAATGTGTGGTTGGTAAACAAGGATCAACTTCTTTGCAAGGCACAAAATGGAACATCAAATTCAACAGCATAGATATAAAAATTTCTAGAGAATATGTAAAGAGACCCAGCAAAACAAGTTTGATGAGCAAGAAAAAGGAGAAGGGAGTTCCCTCTATGTTTAACACTAGAATGTCTCAACTTCTCAGCTGACAAGATGCATAGTGATTGGACAAAAATAATTATATACAATTATCTAGATTGGCTATGGCTATTACAGACCAATTTCATAAACAATTTTTTTACCAGTGAACACCAATTTCCTTTAAATAATATACTCCATAAGTCCATGTTTTGACACTTATCCTTCATGATAAACATTTTTTTGTTGCATCTGCGTTGAGGTGGCTAAATTTAATGATTTCATGTAGCTATAGAGAAACAAGTACGCTTACACATAATTTGCACATAATGCAGTTATGCAGTCAGGCACATGTCGCGATGTTGGCATTAGTTGCTTCCTTTGTTATGCTAACATCTACAACTACAAGTTCATGATGAACATAACATGGCATAACCCCTGCAAAGTGTAATGAGGATACTATTGTCAGCTACTGAAGATCAAAAGATTAACCTGTCAGGATAATCCACAATGATCTCAAAAAGTTTGGCAATTCTCAAGTCTTGCAATGTTTCATAAGCAAAATACTCCAATCGCAACTGCCATCTAATAATTCCTTCAGATGGTTTACTAGCTCCAGGGTAGCATGAAGATGGGCTTGATGCCAGAGGTGATTTCATACTAGAAGGGCTAAGATAACTGATAGAATCACCAAGATAATCAAGAAGTGCATGCAAAAACTGGAGAGGCACAGCCTGCAGAAAGCACCTTCTCTTGTTAGAATTCATACCTTTGTAACATGAAAGAAAATGTTCTTTTATCAAATATAGTGTTGAAAACAACCTAAAGAATAACAAGAGAAATGCTTGCATGGGTAAATCTGAATTATCAAGACTGAAAACATCCAATTAGCTAACACCACATGCATATAAAAAAATCTTTCAACTCTTCACTCAATGACTCAAATGCTTCATCTGAAAATCAGCAGAAAAAATTGCTCAAGCTAACTGCCACTAAATGAAAGTTCCTTATAATATTGACATGATGCCAATCTACAAAAGGTAAGAACTTTCATCTGAATTGGCAGATCAAATCAAATGCAAGGAGCATTCTGCATTTCACATATGATCCTCTAGAGATGCTATAATTAGTTACAGCCTGTGAATTAAAAGCTATTATCTAATTAGGTACAAGCACCTCAACACTACCATCTGAGTGAAGGACTACATACCAGTAACCAGACGAAACCAAACAAAAAATACTGAGTATATCCCACTTGAAAGTAGGGTTTTGGAGGGAGGATGCACACAAACTTTTCCTCTACCCTTTGTGGTAGAGATGAGGCTGCTGTAAATACCCCAGCTTGCATGCCAGTGATCATAGTAATTAAAATACATTTCGAGCTGACCAGAGCCCAGAGGTACACTATCAAATGTCTAAATCACATCTATTTAAAATTCTTAAGGGAACATATGAGCAGCAGTATCATGGGAAACAAGATCAACCTGTATCCACTCCTTAATAGATTCCAAGACAGAACTCCTGTAATCATCGCCAGCTAGATCATAAACTTTAGCCTGCCATAATTCAGAAAAATGTAATGTAAGATATCCCAGGCAGAATTAGAAGGCACATACATATATGATACAAAAAAAAAAGACGACGACAACTCGACAAGTGTAAAGTTAAACATATCCAAAGGTTCGGCCACTTGATGGCAAGATGTCGTGATGTACTCACCAATACAAACAAATCGATCTTTACACCGAGTTATGAAAAACTCTTGCAATAGAAAACGAATTTAGCTACAGTATATAATAAGTATATCACATAAGCTGGATGGCCATTGCATAGAGCAAGAGTGCACCTTCAAAAGCAAAAATATCGCAGAAGCATAAGCATCTTCAGTCATGGAAGTAAATCCAAGACTTCTGAGATTATGAACAACCATTCCAATGTTCCTCACTAACTTGT
The DNA here is from genome assembly GCF_001531365.2 of Cynara cardunculus var. scolymus. Lineage (NCBI taxonomy): Eukaryota > Viridiplantae > Streptophyta > Magnoliopsida > Asterales > Asteraceae > Cynara > Cynara cardunculus. The sequence goes on along the minus strand of NC_037542.1, from coordinate 14,582,503 downwards.
TCTCCAAAATTTTCTTCTGGTCATAGCTTCCATCAATATCCATGTTTCCAAAACGAGTGGGGTGTTTACCTTTTCCATATGATTCCATGCCATTTGTATCTTGTGATTCGTTATCTTCATAATTTCCAGCCATGATTGTACTCAATTCCTCTAATCTTCCTTTGAAGTACCAGTGCAGTACCTCTAGAAACATGTTAATAGGCAAATGTTTAGAAACTTTGCATAGTAAGGGTCGGCTTAAAGATAATATGTGTAAAGGTCTTCGATACATACATTTATCCTGAATATTGCTCAAATATGGTTTAGCAGTCAAGGCTAAGCCTTCATAAGTACAACACACATCATAGGTAGATAATACTTAGATTAGATGGCAAGAAATTTAGCAAAATTAGTTGTGAAAATTTGATACTATATCTAAATGCAAAAGAAATATATGCATGTCCATGAAAGAGTAACAAAGATTTTCGTTTATTTATTTTTTTGGAAAAAGATTTTCATTAGTTTAGTGTTCTCAGATCTCGCTTTTCGCTTTATTTGCATTGCTAATTTCCCATATAACTTCTAATTGTTTTTAATATAAAGCTTTGATGTAGCATCAGCACCATCTGTTGAAATCGTCAACATTGCACCAAATTCATTATTCTATTTCTATTATCTGAGTAGTGATAATAGATAAGTTACGGAAATACCAAAATAACAGGCCTGAACATTCGTCTTGTCGAGTGAACCATGACATATTTAGCCAGAGGATGAGGGTCATGCCAAGTCTATAAAACCTTGGTGCACTCAAACAAACTATACTGAGTCTGAACAAAGCTTACCTGAAAGCAAGTGCTAACTCAATATAGAAGTGTCACTTCGATTATACTGACCTTCAGTAATTAATCTTGCCGACAAAATGTATAACTTGAAAGACAGAAAATGTCAGATTAAGACTAATGTTTGTGTTCATAAATTTGAGGTAACAGTCAAGTCAATGAGAGCAAGCAGTGTGCATAATTAACATCTCCAGAAACAAATACCTGGAAATTGTCGTGGTAGAGTAGTCATAAGAACAGAAGAGACAATTAGCTGATATTTAGAAAAGAAGAACTTTTCCACATCTGAGGGATGTCCTTCCATTGATGTGCTATCTTGGCATTGCTGTAAAGACTTGACCAACATCAATAAATACTTTTCTTGATACTGTTTCTCCAGCGATATTTCTTCCAAAGCTTCACACAGTAGTAATTCAATCTCATCCTCTTGCATCTATTTGAAGATCCACCAAATTCAGAATCAAATTATAAAAAGTAACTACTATAATACACACAAATGTGCGAGTGAGGGTATGTATATATGTATGCATTTATGTATGTATATAATGCAGAAACTTAGGTGATATAGATAGACCACACCTCAACACTTCCTAACACAATGCCCAAAGCTGTTACTTTGAAAAAGAAGATGAGGTGGAAAGGCTAACTTATATCAATAATCAGCACCTTGCAGCAACTAAACTTTTCCCACACATTCTTAAGAGTGTCTTTATTCTTCCTCACCAAGGGTAGTATAGAAGATCCAAGAAAAACTATTTATGCTTCACGGAAAAAGGTACGGAGTAATGAGAAAACTTTGATACCAAAGTTGGACAGAGGAAGATGTAAGTTACAATTTCTTCGATTTCCAATGTACAAGTTCATATACATTAGCAAACTGCTCAAAGTTTCATGTATCTCATCAATGTTGATTTATAAATCAAGTAATAAACAAAAAATTTGGTTATATAAGAAGAACCCTGAAAAGAAGTATTGTTCATATCACCAAAGGGCCTTTGGCCTAGCGGTATCGTAGTTCTTGGCCTCCTAGGAGGTCAAGGGTTCAAACCTCACTTATGGTGAGGAGGGTGTGTGAGTTTATTTGTTGCATTTGCTGTATATAAATATTATATACTTCAAAAAAAAAAGTATTGTTCATATCAAGTATTGATGCACATATCCGATCCCAAAGGAAGTTTTTTTAACAATAACAGATGAGTTGTGGGGCAATGCCATATGCATATCAGATATGATTTAGCAAACAGCAAATTACATGGTGAGTAGAAGTGTCAACATACATCTTTGCCATTCTCTTCATGGTCTGTGACATTGCTATAAGCATCAAAATTCTTCCAAAACTTCGGTGAAACATGTTTCTCTAACATGTCCTGCTCAAGTCAAACAATGTTGCTGATTCAGATCAAAGAGTAACATGCAATACACATATCAATAACAGATTATAGAACCAACAACTACATATCTAGACATTAAAAAGTAGCAACAACGAAACCTCAGTGAATATTATATACATAAATACATATTTGCTACACCTCCCTTTAGATTCCTTGAGCACATAATTCAAGTCAACGAGTGCTATGGGACAGGACGGGACAAAAAAAATAGTCCCATGTTTGGCATGCCATGGACAAAAAAAAACATGGGACAAGGTGGGACTATTTTTAATTTTAGTGGGACAAATCTTGATATTTCTTGTTCCACCAAAAAAGGTGGAACAACATGGGAYTAAAGTTAAAATGACAAKATTTTKATTGATTTGTTGTCATTTTACAATTATTATATGATATAAAATAACATTGAACAACATTTAGGGGTAATATGGTCATTTTAATAGTTTTGTCCCGTCTTGTCCTGTCCTAGTCGTACCAAACATAGGACAGACAATTAGTCTTGTCCCGTCTCGTCCTGTCCCATACCGTCCCGTCCCGTCCCATCCAGTCTACGTACCAAACACTACCTTAGGGTCTTTTCTATATAATATATTTTTTCATCTTAAAAGTAACATCTCATTTTCCCTAATTAAACCAATATCTTTAGCTAGAAGCATTTAGTTCATGCTTGCTTGTTCAATATATACTATAGTGGCCCTTTCAATTTTTCAAACAAAATCTTACCCACAAATATGTGTCACAAAACCAGTGCTCTAAAAATCCCTGCCTAGGGCCTGTCAAGCGACTGCCTAGACATTAAGCATCCACCATTACTTCAATTAGCTAGAACCACTTAATTGTCCACCTAGGAGTTACAGCTTACACACCCCCATCATTTCATCAGCAACTTTTGTTGAATTAGGCAATTCAAAAAGTAAATGGCATTCATTGATTTTTCTCAAACTGTCATCAGTCGAATTTTCTCCACTTGGAGGGTATCTTTCTAAGTAACTGTATCAATGAAACTAGTCATTGGTAATATTAACTGAATCAAAGTACCATAGCATCAAATTTTTTTATTCATATAAGTTTACATAATCTAAAACTTATTATATTCTATTATATTAATTGAATTGAACTACTTATGTTTCCAGTTAACCATATTCTTGATCCCTGTTGAGATGATATAACACTAGAAGAGCACTAACCACTTAGCTCAGCTTAACGTTTCCTGGAACACTGCATAAAATAATACATCTACATGCGTTAGGGAAAGAACTTCCAACCATACATGACAGAAGTTTGATTACCTGAGATATGGAAAGAAATAACACACTGCTATGGGCAGCAATGTCACTATTAACAAGAATATAAAGCCTATTGCCAGGTGGATAATGGGCATGTCATTGGAATGCATCTTGACATTCCAGAGAAAAAGTGGGAGGGAAATCACTCACTGTTGGCAACCAAAATGCAAGAATTCTCCTCTGCTCCACCTATAGTTCATTACTTGTAGGATGGGAATGATAGAGAAAGGACATGACAAATAATGCCCTTGTTGGAAGGTCTGTCCTGTACCCAAAAGTACTACTCACATCCTATGGATGGAAAAAGTGTGTACCGTGTAGGATCTTATTCCAGGGTCAATGCAATAATTCAGGAAATCTAACATTAAATAATGTAATGTCCCACGCTTTTAACAATCAACCAGAAAGCCTAAAAAAACTCAGGTCTTGTTGATCCAATGAGCGGGCCTTTCTGTGAGGCTATATATGACTAATAGGAGCAAAGAAGGATACGAATCCTGTCAATTACAACAGAAAAGTTACAATAGTGTAGCACCACAAATCCTCACATTGACACGAACGATTGAACTCTCATGACTTGGAAACATGTTACGAAATCATCAAGTATAGGTCAAATGCCTCCAGGCTCGAGGGAAATCTCCTACTTGGTCTGATTCTTGACTAGTATTATATGGACTGCAAAGGAGGTGATGTATTGGTGTGTTTGATACCTTTACTAAATGTCTTGATGCTGTAGTAATTGTAACCACATTGGTGTACCTATTTAACATTATTAACCTCAACCTTTGTGTATTTCTGGTTAATAATGTTTCTTTAAACTTCTGAGAAACAATTTCACCTGTCTATATATTGGCAATAAAAAGAACATATCTCATTTTTCATACCAAACATAAGATCTCCGCATTTCAATCTCATTGATGGTTTTCATGATAGTAGTTACATACAGATCCTGAAAACTGTAGATATGTCCATTACTTCAGCACATATCTTACAGACAACCGTCTGATCACTGATGTGGTGGGTTCCTAGTGCAATTGTATTTTAAAATAATTTTGCCAATCAATAACTAAGTTCAGGCTGGATAAATTTAAATGACACTCCATACTGTTTAGTTAGCATTCAGGTAGCAACCAAATAGCCGGATCAACATTCTTGTTTAGGCAAACAAAAATTATATCACAAAAAAATCTAATATACTAAATTAGGGTTTTAAGTTTGAATGGAATAAAAAACACAATAGCGTTGAAAGATACTAAAGCAACTTATACCTGGAGGGATGTTAGGAAGTGTTCTTCCACTAAAGATCGAAGACCATACTTGCATAGACTAGAGACATACGATTGGAACTTTGAATAAGATGACGATAAGTCAGCATCATCACCTTTGACGATCGCTTCTGTTATCAAACAAAACCTATTCCAGCTCACCAAGATCTCAGAGATTGAAGCTTCAGAGAGAGAGTCTAAAACTCCCAAATTACAAACCGAAAATCTTTGCAGGGGGGGAGGGGGAGAGAAAGTCGAGGGGCAATCTGGATTGGGAGTCATAAGATGAGAGTCTTCTTAGCTCGTGATAGATGGAAAGGTCATCCAGTATACTTGAAGGAGAAAGAAGGAAGGAACGCTAACGGGTTGAACAGGGGTTTTTCCCAAGGCTTCAGAGATGGAAGGTCTTACGTTCAAGTGGCCAAAGGTGTAGGGAAAGAAAAGCCTAAAGTGGATAAGATGAAGAGAGTTCGATCAAAAGCTTCAAAGAGAGAGAGACGGGAAGTACACTTGTCGGAAATGAGAATGAAGATTCTGTTTCTGCTAAAGAAGGTGGAGGCACCTGCAAAAATGGAGGTCTCGTCCCTGAAACTGAACGAGGGGTTTCTGCAATACAAGTGAGAGTGACGACTTATGTTTTTTTAAATGATAAACAGTCTTGTCAATGATTAGAGTTTCATAAAAAGTGTTTAAATTAGCGAATTTTATCACCGTATCAAAATGCAATAAATTGATAAATTATTTTTTAGCTTATAACAAATTTTGTTTATATATATAAAATGACATTTTTCATCTCCCTTAACCTCTACGGATGATTTCCTTGGTATTATCCCCATTCCCCCAAAGTAATCGTGATAAATCATATTCATCTCTAGGATTTCAGATGGAAATAATATAGCTTCAATTAGGAGCAACTGAGAAATTAGCGTTTTAAGAAAACATACAACGATTTAGTTTGATCAAATCAATCTAGAATCTCGACGTTAGCAAGACATAAGTGAAATCCGGGTTTGTAATTTTCGGAAATCTAGTTAGAGCATTGACTCATTTCAACATACATCGAAAGCAAGTAAAAGAATCTGAAATCCTTGTTTCTAATAGAGCAACAAATCGAACTTCATCTGGTTTGAAATGATTAATAAAGCACAAATCGTTTGATTGGCGAAGAAAAAACGTCAATAACACATATAATCGGAAATTAGAACCGAGTATAAGTGTTTACCGGTTTATACCTTTCATTAAAAAAACACCTTTTAATCATAAACTTGCAGAGAATATGTGTTCTTGACGTTTTTTCTTCGGAAATCAGAACCGAGCTGAGATTACTCACAAATAAAATACCTTTCAACCGGAAACTTGCAGAGTAGGTAGTGACTGATAAGAAGTATTAGGTTTAGGGTTAGAAAGGTAATTTTGGTTTTTAAAGTTGATAAGTTGTTTCTGACAAGTCAGAATGAAGTAACTTACAAAAACTTTTTATTACCGGTCTTGCACTAGTATAAGTCTTTTTTTAATTCTCATCCGAACACTAAAAACTGTTTATTACCGGAACCACATCGGAGTAAGCAATCCCAAACACCTCTTAAATATCTCCCGTTATTTGTGACCCTATTCGACTTTTTTGCTTGAGAGTGCAAAATTATGAAAATGAACCGATTGTCCTTTTTTTCTCTGTTGCTTGTTCATTCTTTTGATGGTCTACATTTAAAAAAAAAAACCAAATCAAAAATCATAAAGAAAGCACTTTGACATTATCCATGGTTTTGTTTGAATCCATGTAAATCTCAGAAAACCATTAAATCCATTGAAATCCGAAAACAGAAAACAATTGAATCCATTTAAGTAAGAAAACAGAAAATCATATAAATCAAAAAACAGATGCATTTCAAAAAACAAATTAGATTTACATCACTCAAAAACCATGGAAATCCAACAGTAGAAATCAGGAATCATGGGACTTGAAAACCATGAAGAGTCGAAACTATGAAACTGATCGAAAACCATGGAGAAATCTGGAAGAATTCGTACCTGAGAATAAGTCATACCTAAGAATCCGATTGTGTGTGGAGGCGATGTGAAGAACTGAAAGAAGTCGTGCAATAGGATGCGATGATTTTGGATTAGGATTAAGTTTGGGTTTAGGTATCGAATGGTTTAAAAAAGGTAATATAGTAATCTTCTAATTTAGTCTCGTGTTGTTCCACCTGTTTTGGTGGAACAATTTTTTTTTAAGTTTTGTCTCATGAAACCAATTTTTATTTCTCATATTGTCCTACCTGATTTTTGTCCCATGCTGTCCTACTTGGTTTTCATCCCATGGCATACCAAATATGGGACCATCTGATCTGCACACCAAGCGCACCATTGAAGATGTCAAATCTGTTTGTGAGGAAGAGAGTGTGGAGGTCCATTCCATTAAAAGATTAGCAGGTTTTTATTTTATTTTTTAAAGGTCGATAATGATGTGTCTTTATAGGTGTTATTAGGCAATAACATTCCATCTTTGGGAAAGTTGTTAAGGTCGGTCAAATTTTGGAGTCGTGAATCTGTTCCATCTAGTTGGTTGGTCGTGAATCCTCTATCACCTTTCCTTTTCCTTATTGTTGATGGAAGGAATGAATATGGTTATGGAAGAAGCAAATGGGGCTCCAACCAAGGTATACATGCCTTGTTGATTTGGTTAAAGTTAGGATGCAAACAGATGGTTGTATGGTTAGCCAAGTTCTACAGCCAAGGTACACAGGCTAGTTAACGCCCTACACAAAGGGTGCAATTCTTCTTTTGTTGCACTTATTATGAAAAATGTGATCGGATTGAAGTTAGTGTTGGATGTCAATACAAGATCATAGCAAAGTTATTGGCGAATAGACTGAGCTCAACGATGGATGAGGCAATTAGCAAGGAACAGAGCGCGTTCATGAAGGGTAGACAAATATTGGATGGTTCATTGATGGTAAATGAACTTTTAGCTAACTATAAATTTTTGTAGCGAAAGCTTATGATTTTTAAGATCGCGATTCGTTTGATTAGGATATTTGTATGATGTTTTAAAGCATATGGGTTTTGGTGGAGAGTGGTGTAATTGGATCCATGATTGTTTATCATCCTCTATGACATCTATCTTGTTAACGGGTCACCGGCCAAGGAGTTTCCTATCAAAAGGGGACTTAAAACAAGTTGATCCTTTATCACCCTTTCTTTTCATAATTGCCATCGAGAGGTTACACGTAGCACTTGAAGAGGTGATGGCAAATGGTGTCTTTAAGGGGGGCGCAAGTGGGCTTTTCATAACTTTTTGTATCTAATTTTTTCTTTGCAAATAACGCAATTTTTATAGGAGAGTAGTGAAGAGAAAACGCGAAAGGTATTATTCTCATTATTCGTTGTCTTTTCTTATTATCGGGCCTCAAAATCAATATTGTCAAATGTAACTTGTTCGGTATGGGGGTTCCCTCTCAAGAAATCGCAATCATGACACATATTTGAAGGGTGCAAACCGGTTACATTTTCTTTTTTGTATTTCGGGCTTCCAATGGGGTAAAAGTATGAATAAAAAGGAGGGGCTAGAAGAAAAGTATTGATCGTTTTGTAGCCAAATTACCCTCTCGAAAAGTAAAAACTCTCTCTATAGGGGGTCGTTTGACTTTGATAAAATCGGTTATTGGAAGTCGTGGTACGTACTACTTCTCTCTTTTTAAAGCACAATAAGGGGTGTTACAAATTCTTGAGAGTTTAAGATTGTGTTTTTATGGGACGGAGATGATGAAAACTGAAAAATCTCATGGGTGAAACTGAAGACGGTATTAACTTCAAAAGAATCCGATGGCTTGGAGATTGGAAATTTTGTTGCTTTCAATCATGCATTATTGATAAATTGGCAATGTACGCTTTTTGTAGAAAAAGATGCACTATGGGTTAGATTTATCAAAGCTTTCATGGTATCAAAGTCCAACGGAGGTTTACACACAAATTCTTAAAGGGGTGAGTGGAAGGGAGTTTGGAACGGGATTATCAATTTTTTCGAGTTGTTGAGATCTATTTTATTGGAAGAATACTTTTAAAAATGGTTGGGAAGGGCAAGGAGACTTTTATTTTGGCATGATAGATGGATTGGATATCACGTTTTACAGGTTTCGTTTTTCTCGTTTATATGCTTTGGAACAACAACAAATTGCTTAGTAAGTGACCGTTTTCAAGGAAACGGGTGGGTGGCGGTTTGGAGGCGTGAACCGGGGGTGGGGGGATGCGAATAACTTTTGGTTCTTTTATCGGTTTTGATCGCGTTTAATACAAGAGATGTTGCGGATAGATGGGGTTTTGACTTAGAAGATTCGGGAGAATTCTTGGGTACTTCGACGCGACGATACATTGATGGGGTGTGTTTATGAGTGCGGATTCGAAATTGGCTTCAGCTAACTGAACTTGTGCGTAAGCTCACATCCTGCAAACACGAATGCACCACCAGTCGACCAGAAAAAGTCCAGACACATTTTGCTAATCTCATGAATCGGTTTCGGTTAACACATACCTCAACAATATTTCCGTTTCTCCATGTTCCTTTCAAATATTCTCTGGACTGATTCTTACACAGACAAATTTATTCTCTATGTTCCATTCATACACTCTTTGGACTGATTCCTACACAGACAAACTTACAGAAGGACGCCATTGTTTCTTTTGACCATGAGCTGGAGCAATTTCAAGAACCACAAGAAGCTAGTGATTGGTGATTCCATCATATAACCGAGAGCTGATAGGCGATAATAATGGCTATACGGTTCTTAGAGTTCCACTACTTCATCTATAGTACAATGATGATTAGCATGTGTTCAACAACCACTAATAAAACATGTGTGTCAGATAGTAATTAGTAGAGATATATCACATTTCAGATATTAATCAGTAGAATATTTTACATGTAATCATCGAATAATAAAAATACGATATCATTAAATTTCTAGTATCATCTGATTACTTGAAAACAGATAAACATCTAATTTAATATAAAATTTATTTTTTATTTTCTTTATGCGGTAAATAGATATGTCTGATATGATGTCCATAAATATGATATGATTCTTGAAATCAAAGACAACGATATCAAAAGAAAGGGGAAATAAAGTTCTCTAGAGACATGGATACGGAATTTAGCTTTCCAAGGTGTCACTAACTATATAAACCCTTTTCAACGTTCTTCTCTTTCTTTCTTTTTCTTCTTCAACTTCATCGTTCATCCTTGTTCCTCCATTCCCATCTGTATTAATCCAGTTTACCTTTTACCCAGATGTATCTATAGCTCACAAGCAGCGATGGCACCGCGACCGCAAGATACAGGCATGGAGACAGACCTGTTGGCTCGTCTTGCAGCAAACCATTTGTTCTTGGGTCAAATCGAACCTTTTCGAGCTACCATCCTCGCTCTCCGATCTCGAGACCCCGACCTAGCCCGTTCTATCCTCCAAACAATTGTAGCGAATGGTGGCCGTTACGAGACTATTCTTTTTAGTTCCAACTCTTCCCCTGCTCTTCTTACTTATGTATGTACCCTTGAACTCCTCCAATTTAATGATCCTACGTCGCTGGTTTGGAGCTTTGACTCGGATACGTTGCGTTTGCGTGCTGAATTCTTGCTTTATGTTCAGAATATTATGTCTAGGGTTTTGGAAATTCAGAAAGAAAAGAATAATTTAGGTCACAATCAAATGGATATTGCTCATCTTGATTCAATTAAAAGGGATGAAATGGGTATTAATGATTATGGTTCACAAGAGAAGCTTAAGGAGTCGAGCGGGGATACGGGTATTAGCGAATTTGATTCGAAACAGCACTTTAGCGAGTCAAAAGGGGATACCAGCGAAATGGGTATTAATACTTTTGATTCGGGGACTGGGCACTTAAGTGAAGAAAGTGTTACTAGTACTAAGTATTGGGATCTTGAGGAGTGTTTGAAAGTTCTGAATAAGATTTCAGAGGTGGGGTTTAAGAGGTTGAGGCCAGATTTAGTTGAATTGGACGTCAGAGAGAGTGAAGAAGAAGGGACTTCTGGTGGCTCTCTAGAGATGGAAGAAAGTGAAATGATGGGTTTGAGAGGAGTAATTTTGGAAAATGCTGTTATCTTTGAGGCACTGTGTGAGAATATAGCAAAACAGGTCAAACGGGTTCAAGAGAATGATGGTGGTGATGATTCAGGTTTGGCTATTTCGCTGACTGTTCAAGAGGAGGATGCTAAGGCTCTTAAATTGATACAAAGATGTGTGCAGATGGTGCATTTGGATGTCATGAAGGAATGCCTGAAGGAGGGTGACCATAATGGAGCTGTGTCTCATATCCAGTTTCTTCGCCTTGATCATGGGGTGGAGGAAGCTGATTACCGGTATGCCTAAAGAGACTATTTTCTTTTAGGATTGACTTTCCTATTTGCAGTTTTATGTTCATCAATAGAATTTTATTTTATGCACTGCGCTAGATGATTTCATACTCTCTCTCTCTAATTTATGATAGAGCACTTAATAAAAAATATTGAATGTGAAGGAGAATTTGTATCCCATTGGGTCATAGGTTATATCAACCGACTACATAAATATTATATCCAGGTGGGTTTGTAATCATTCTTCATGATCAGATTTCCTTAGATTATTTATATAAATTTACCCCTCCATTATGTAAGAGCAAAATGAGTTAACTGAAGCTAATACATCGGAATAACAAACCTTTATTTCCATCTATCATTAAACTTCAAGTGAGTACTCAACAGCCTGACCAGTACCTTGTGGGTAAAGTATCCCTTTTTCTAACTAGGGAGGAAGCTCAAAAGATGTAGATTACATGGTGGGTTTAGTGGCTGCTATGGTTATGACAATCCATGAAGTCATTGTTGACTGTACCTTACCAAGCTTATTCAAACAGTCCCGCTGGGGGGGGGGAGGTATGTATGCTCAACTTATCAAACAAAAAAAGTAAAGGTATTTAACTATTTATTGCGTTTGTCAAGATTGTTTGGACAGTGACTTGTTCTTTGTAGGTTACAAAAATGAATTGTACCATAACCGAGTAAAGGCATAACCTATTTGATGATTAATATGTGATTGTTGGCGGTGGTTATTGTGCTCCTAGTATTTTACCTTAAGCAACTATGTTGTATTAACACCTAGCTTGTTTGGTTAGTGTGACTCACTTGCTAAAGGACGTGGGTGAAAAATACACAAGGTTTACAATGAATGAAAGTTGGAATTCTATGAAGAGCTGCTTGTAGTTTTTAAGTGGGATGATCATGAATGAGGGTTTCTTCCTCTTTATACAGGAGTATCCACCTTCTTAAGGAGAGACCTAGATACAAGGATATTTGACTAGGAACTTCTTAGGTATTACCAAGAAATATCTAGGTTATAATCTCAGCATCAGGAGAATTCTAGAGAAATTTACATCATACAATAATATCGTTGAATATGACCAGTAACTCAAGAGTTCCCAGATAATCTAAACAAGAAGATGTCTCCTGCAGAATATTTGCTAACAATCCAACACACGTCCAACATGAACTAGGGAGGCACGACATTACCTAAACTAGACAAACCATGACATTCACCCCCACCAAGTTTACAGCAACTCGTCCTGATCATTTGGCATTATCACCCTGATCAGTTATAAATATTTATGTGTTATTAAAGGAAAACAACAGTTTCACGGTGGCAGACGGGTTAAGCTCTAAATGTTTGTGTTATTAAAGGAAAACAAAAGTATCACGGTGGCAGACGGGTTATGTTCTAAATGTTTATGTGTTATGTTTGTTCACTATTGATAATAAATTAAGTTGGCATAGATCTTGGTTATATTGTCTCTGTTTCTTTTTCTTCAATCCTACAGCATTAATAGTATGATTCAGTGATGGCCTTTGTCAATTGTGTTAGTTATTTATTTGTAATCCTTTGTGATGTTTAAATAGCATGGTTTTGCAAGATCTCGTTAAGAGGGGTTTGGTGGGGATGGTGGCCTATGATGACACTTGGCTTGCCATGCGAAGTAAATTGTTGTCGATATATGAGAAAGCACTCTCATCAAACTCCACACGTCTTGTTCACATGATACAGGTGTGATGCTTTTCCTTATCAAGCATTTGTAATATACTGCTGTACTTTTCATCTACCCCTACTACTTTGGGATAAATGGCCTGTTGTTGATCTGCTTTTACATCTCATGCGTTGCATGTTTGCTTTCATTCACTTATTGCTACAAGTCATGGCATATACATCAAGTGGAATTACAGCAGGAATCATGAGCTGCCTATTAAGTGTTATTTTGGCTAAAAAGAGGTTCTTCAATTGTATGTATATGGCATTGGCTCTGATAATTCTCTGTACATCTATTACTACATAAGACAATAGCTTCTTGTGAAGATGCAAAACGAGGTAATTGAGATGCAAGAAGATGTGAGAGGAATAACAGGAGATAGGAGGGGATATATGGGGGAAGGTGGGAAATAACTTTTAAGTTGTTTATAGCTTAATCCACACACTTTTAAAGGGAAGAAAAGCATTACAAAGCTGGAAAAAGAGGGGGTATATGGTGCACAAAGTTTCAACTTGGAGGCTGATTGGTTTTAAATTTTTATTCAACTGACTTTTATATAGTCTGGATCTACTCAAAGATTGCCTGGATGCTGTTATCTCCAAACTACATACCAGGACAAGCGCCCTCCTGAATAATTACACAATTTTGAATTGAACACCATTATAGGAGCACTTTAACAACGGAATGTACATATGCGAGCGAAGGTGCCGAACAATTTCATATTTATTTATACAATATATAAAGAGAACTTATGTAGGTAGGTACAAGATGCAACATGCCTTTTCAATATATCTAGAGATTGTTTTACATTGTGCTATGATACCTGTTGTAACATATGTGGCATTAGCTTGGAAAAAAATTACCATCTTCAGCTTCTATCATGGGAGCTTGTTAGTTAATGACTTCTTGATTGTGTTCCTACTTTTATGTAAACATTTGTGTGCATGCTTATGTATAAAGAGCAATTCCTTGATCCCCTATGCAATTCTATCTCTTGCTTATTCTTTGCTTTTTACTACAGTGCTTGTTAGGTTCTTGAGCAGAAAAACTTGCTATTTATAGTTTCTTCCTTGTTTATGCATTATGTCCCTTCTTTTTAATACATTTACTGGCATTACAATTATGTTTTTTCCTGGAAATTTATGCATTATTTTGCTCCAGCATGGGCACCATTATGCTTGACTGGATACTTGAGCAGCAGTTACCCATGCTTGCCTGTTCTGGGGTTTGTAGCATATCTATTACCTCTGCAATATGATTTAACGCCTGAACTGGGTGCAAGTTCTGTGGTTGTCAACAATTCTATTTTAGTGGGTATGCGTTTAGAAACTTCATCAGGATGTGCCTTTTGCAGTCCATTCAGGAGGAATTGCTCTCTGAAGAAATAGAGATGCATAAAGTTTTGAATGGCAACCAGGTTCCACCCCCTCTTGCACAGCTTTTGAATTTTATTGCGCAGATGACACCTGAGACCCAAGGCAGCCATACATCGTCAATTAAGTTGGTGATCTCTGCATGCATGAGGGACATGTATCATTATGCTCGTATATCAGGGTTGCATGTACTTGAATGTGTCATGGATGTTGCTCTTTCTGCTGTCAAGAGGGAACAACTTCAAGAAGCTAGCAACGTATGTGCCCTCCTTTTCTGTCTAAAATTATCCCATTTAAATTTCCTCAAACTCATAATTTAAGCTAAGATCAATTACTGCGATCTAATTTAACATTTACAGTTGCTGGTTAATAATTTATCTTTTGCTAGAATCCCTAAGAAAGCCATAAAAAATGACTTTATAGTACTCTTATAAGTCCCATTTCTATTTATGTTGTAGATTCTTTTGTTGTACCCCCGACTTCAACCTCTTGTAGCTGTTATGGGTTGGGATCTTTTGTCTGGGAAAACAGATATGAGAAGGAAGTTGATGCAGCTTTTCTGGACTAGTAAATCACAAATTCTCAGGCTGGAAGAATCTTCTCTCTATGATAAATCAAACGAGGTATTGTTTCTTTCCTTCCAAATTTAAGCTAACATGTTCTCGGCTTCTCGCTTCATATGAATCAGTTTATACTGCAGCTGGTAAATCCCAAACGTCAAGTATGACTTGTTTATTTTTGGCAGGTGTCTGCTGTTGAACATCTTTGTGACTTCCTAAGTTACCAACTTGATCTGGCTTCTTTTGTTGCATGTGTAAATTCTGGACAATCATGGAGTTTGAAATCATCATTACTCTTGTCTGGGAAAGGGCATACGGAACTTGTAAATGAAGATTTCCAGTTGGACCCATTTGTTGAAAATCTTGTTCTGGAAAGATTATCAATCCATAGCCCCCTTCGAGTAAGACTGTAAACTTTGTTGGTCATTTAAGGCACTTTGTCTCCCTGAATTCTACATGCTGCTCTAGCAAATTATATGTGCACATTGAGATGAAAATGGGTTAGGACGTTGACATGTTTTATGCATTCTGCTTGCTTGGTGGTTTATTTTTTCGTCCTTAGTTTGTAGAAGTATCTTTCCTGGTAATAATTCAAGACTCATTTTCTGTTAAGTTGTGTTCACCCTGCAATATGGAGTAGTACACGAGTGGAAAAAGGAAATCCTTGAAGCTAAGAGACGATCATTGAGATTGAATGCCAAGATAGGAGTCAATTTCATGAAATACTATGTTGCACTTTAGCGTTCCTTTCTTTTTGCATAAAGTTCCAAAATCATCATAATTGTTAGCGTACCTGTTGCACCTTTGAGAGAGTAGTTTAATACAACGATTAGATGTGGTATGATGTAAAGTAATATAGTAAGAGGGTCATGTTGAGGTGGATGTGTGGCTGCACATCAACAGATAGAGAATATGAATTAAACTGGAAGGCTACTCAAAAAGTCTTTCTCACAGCTTGGTTCATGTAAATATACAAGAGAAGTTTGGGATGACATTGGTTGAGAAGAAGCTGTGGTAACCTCACTTGAGTCATTTGTTCATTTCCAGTGTAGACATTTGAATGCTAAGGTTTAGATGAGACTTGAGAGTACTTGAACTAAGAGGTGCTTATGAGAGGTGGTGTTCTTCCAAGATTGACATTTTGGGTTGGGGAGTAGTGAAGAGATATTTGAATGAGTGGAATAAAACCAAAAAGGAGTTGGCTTTACATAACGGTGCATAAGAGGATGTCATCAATGTCCAGAAACCCTAGGATGGCCCACTTCTCAATATTTTCAATTGGTTTTCACCATATCTAAACCGACTGTTCATTTTTTTTGTATGCTATCTACTTTGGGTTAATAAGATTGTGATAGACTTTAGAGTATAAAGACATATTCAAGAAGGAAAGAGAGGAGGGAAGATTAATAAGATAAAGATAAAGCAAGTCTTAGATAAGTCATAAGTCCTCAAGTTTACATATAAGGGAATGGGTCAAGAAGTGTGAGGTCTGTCAAAGAAATAAAAACTTAAGTGGAACACCTGCTCGCTTGTTGCAACCAATTCCACTACCACTAATGGTATGGGAGGAATTGACTATGGATTTTATAGAAGGACTACCAAAATCGGAGGGCATGCATACAATTATGGTGGTAGTCAATCGGTTAAGCAAATACGCTCACTTCATTCCGTTAAAACACCCATTTTTAGCAGCAACGGTAGCCGAAACTGCATGGCATTCCGAACTCGGTGATCACATATAGGGATAAGGTTTTTCTTAGCAGTTTTTGGAAGGAGATTTTCTGATTACAAAGTACGAAGTTAAAGTTCACCATTGCATATCATCCACAGTCCAACGGACAGGAACTTGTCAACCGCAGCATTGAGCCGTCAAACAAGCCACGACTATGGACGAGGTGACTGGCATGGGCTGAATATTGGTACAATACCATGTATCACAACTCCATTCGTTGTTCACCGTTTAAAGCATTATATGGGAGAGATGCTCCAACAATATTGCAATTTAAAGAAGGCTCAACCGTTGTTCCAGCTGTGGAGCTAATGTTAAAAGACAGAGATGATGCAATTGATTTGCTACGAATGTTCTTAATGCAAGCACAACACAAAATGAAACAACAGGCTGATGGTCATAGGAATGAGGTAAATTTTGACGTTGGAGATATGGTTTTCTTGAAGCTTAGGCCTTACCGACAAAAATCTTTAAGGAAAAGCAACAACCAAAAGCTGTCCGCGCTTTTTTATGGACCATTTTAAGTGTTAGGCAAGGTGGGAAGGGTGGCTTATCGCTTAGAATTGCCAGCATCTACACGACTCCATCCAGTGTTTCATGTCTCTCAATTGAGGAGAGCAATTGGACAGTGTGCGTCGTCAACCATATTGCCGAATCAATTGAATGCCGATATGGAAATGATAGTAAAATCGGAAGATATCCTACAAGTACGAACAACACAGGATGGAAGACAAGAGGCATTAATCAGATGGGAGACAAGAGGCATTAATCAAATGGAAGAATTTACCTTTGTTTGAAGCCTCCTGGGAAGATTGTGAAGTGTTGAAGATGCAATTTCCTTCTTTTCATCTTGAGGACAAGATGCAAGTCTTGCNGGGGGGGGGGGGGGTATTGATAGACTTCAGAGTATAAAGACATATTCAAGAAGGAAAGAGAGGAGGGCATATTAATAAGATAAGATAAAGCAAGTCTTGGATAAGTCATAAGTCCTCAAGTTTACATATAACTATCTTATGTTTATTTTAATGGTTTTTCTTTAGAATCCATTTTATTCTAGGAGTTTTTTACTTATTGGTTTAAATACCTTATTTATTTACCTTTTTGGAATATGGATCAATTTATTATAATTCAATTCTTTATAATTGAATAGGGAGAGACTGCAACATCTCGATAGCTGTAGGGTTTTAATACTCTAATCTTGGCAACCTTTTATCGACTCTTATCAGATTGTTGTCGTGCAGTTGCGGTACCAACTATGAAACAATTTAATGCTCCTAATATTGGCAGGAAGAACAAATTATTTAGCCTTGCAACCTTTGAACCATGTAGGGACCAACGTGTCAAAGGGCGCGAGGAGGTACTAGAGATTACTGTCACGAACGTATTCTTCCCAAGCTCTGGGCGGCCTTAGTTCCAGCGTTTAAGCCTAATGTGCTAAGTAAACCTTGATAGATGAACACTAGATTTTTGTGAAGAACACTCGAAGACAATGAAGAACAACACTTGAACCGTGCACCTTTCTTGGATACACTTTCTCACTTGACGGTTCCAAAATGAGGAGGTATCCCCTTTATAGGGAGCTCCCCCCCTCCTAGGTAGCATCTAGATCAAGGAAGCTTTTAGCCCATACTACATTGTTTCTTAGTCTAGAAGTATCATGGAGCTTCCACAAGATATAAGTGTCTCTAGAGAACTATGGAGAACACCATATTGACCTAGAGGATTCTAGTGTCTTCTAGGATGTTCTTTTATCTTTCTTAGAAGACTGCTTTCTTGGTGAACTTCTAGGCGTTGTATCCAGACTCAATGAACTAGGGTCGTGAGACCAGGCACTAGTGGCTAGCTATAATCTAGCCCCATAGACAATTTTTTTCAGACTAGCCTAGTTGTTTGGCATTGGGCTCCATATTTCGTCTGTGGTTATTTGGGCAGAAGTTGAAATTAGCTGTCCCAAAGAGCACTAAGGAGGAGGGTTTAACAGGAAGGTTTTAAAAAGAGCATCATGCCCAGAGGTTAGCAGGGATTTCTTTCATTAATTCAATTTTGAAAAGAGGCATCTAATTTGACCCTTCAAATAAGAAAGGGAGTACATTTAGTTGAAAAGGAAGTGACGTTGAAATCCAATCCCAAACTAGCATGCTGGCATGGGCAAATCTCTTAACTGCAAGGTATCTCTAGTGGTGTAGCACAATTAATAAAACAACAATGCATGCATTTTCACAAGTATAATACTGAAATCTAGATTTGCCTACATGTTTCATAATCGCTTTATTTCTTTACTATGCCTCTGCTTAATGCTCTCTATCCACTTCCACTGACATGCCTTGCCACATTACATCTCCAAAAGAAAGAGCAATTTGGACAGCAACATGTACAACATAGAGGAAAACAACTCTACTTATACTTTTATTCTATGGGGTTTGTAGGAAGATTATAAAAACTTATGGGATGACATAAAAATGATCATGAAAGCTCCATCTCTAGGATGGAAACTATTGCAATCAAGTCTCATCCATTGATTGTCATCTATTTTTAGACATGCTCATACTTGCATCATCAAAATCAACTCCAAACTTATAGCCACTTAATTAACTCATTTTATAATATTCCGACCATCTCTTTAAAGTTATTTGTCTAGAGAAGAGCTCAAGATGTGCTCAAAGTCATTTCCTTGTGCATCACCGTCCTGTACCTTGTTCTTCGTGATTGCATCATCGAACTTGTAGTAATTTTGTCTAAAGAGAGTTCCTGAAGGAAATTTGAATTGTTTTAGCCCAAAATGTTGAAAGTAACAAGAATTTTCAGCCTTTCAGGTATATCCAAACCTACAACTATGTAAATAAAAGAGACTTGCATATTCTTTTTGTACCACCCAAGCCATTGCACCCTCATGTGGTGTTCATCTAACCCAGCTCACACATTGCATTAGAATTTGATGTTTAAGTTTCATTTTCAGCCCTTAAGCGAAGTAATCTTTGGTAGCCCTGACAAACTTCATAAACCATTTAGGGATGCTCTTAGGTCTGTTAGACATGCCATGTGAATCTATCCTATCCATCTCTCATATGCTCTATCTCAATCTCAATTACATATAGCGGTGACCATCTTTTTGGCCATGTTGATTGTTACTAGGCTGTCTGTGCTATTCACACTCTTATCACTAGATGTTGGTATCTCCACGTAATGAGCACAGACTGTCTTCCTGGTATTTTGTTACAATTTGAAACTGTGTACGTGCTACATGTGCAAAAGCTATTGGGAATACCTTTTTGGCTCATGAACTGTACAGTCTTGTCTTACAATATATGATTATTTAAATCATTTCTATTTACTTAACAAACTAAACTTCATCTTCCATAATTTCCAAAAGCGTCCTAATCCCCAGTAGTCAATTGGCATATTTAATTGTGTAATAAACTTAAGGGCATAATAGGAGAAATGGCAATCTACAGCCTTAACTTGATGGGGTTTTTTCTTGGGAAGGGGTAAAGTTTACTAAGTTGCTGGAGAAGAAATTAGTTTTTGGTATGCCATAAAGCTGAGTGCTAAATGCAACAGTTGGACTCTATATATTGCTTCTTTAACTGGTTATGTATTACTCTAATGATAATGTCTGTGCTCTTTGTACTCATGTTTGGCCAATCTTTTTGTTCATTCATATGTTTAGTTTAATGGTTCAGGAAGCCTGTTGGGTTCACGCCCAACTGTAAGCTGATAAATCCACTTTTTGAATTAAAATGCTTGTTGAGATTATTTTACTTGAGAGGTAATTTCCTTATATGTATGTGCAGGTTTTGTTTGATGTAGTTCCAGACATAAGATTTCAAGAAGCTATCGAGTTATTTAGCATGCAACCAATCACCTCTAATTTAGCAGCCTGGAAAAGGTAGCATCCAATTTCTTATATGTCTTAGGAACGAGTCTCTATCACATCAGGTTAGGGGAAGTATCATTCTCAGTTACTGTTTTATATTTATTTTATTGTTCAATTATTGCATATATGGTAGTTGAATCAGAGTGCTTGTTTAAAGATCAAGTGCTAGCAGTGCATGCTTAATCTCTGCATTCTAATTTGTGTGGCATATGTAATGGATAAGGACAGGTGAATATAATTGTTATATAAACTCAACAGTTGGTCACATGCCTATATGTGTGTATAATACCCTTTTTTGTTGTGGTTTTGTTATGTGTTTCACAGGATGAAAGATGTTGAACTCATGCACATGCGCTATGCCATGGAATCTGCTGTTTTTGCTCTTGGAGCTATGGGGAACAGTAAGAATAATGAAGTTAAAAGCTATCAAATGGCATTATGTTACTTGAAAGACCTCAGTATCCATTTGGAGGCCATCAACAACATTCCACGCAAGGTTGTTTCTTAGTCTCTTCTTCATTAGGCATATCTGTGGGTCCTTTGCTTAGTCTGATGGCATCTTATTACAGAAAATGAGATAATCATCTTTGGTCAGCTTGTTCTTTAATTAAACACACGTGTGTACTTTCTCATTTCTCTCTCTGCTTCCTTCTCCTTCTCTGATTTAAAAAGTTTCCCTCAAACTGCACCTCGATCCACCCAAAACTAGAAGGTTGGGATCATTTGCAACTGAAATAAGTTGCTGGAAAGTGTCAATTTGCCTTTGACTAGTAATGATGTGCTTAAATAAGTCGGTGGAATGTGTACTGCTATGATTTGATTATGTTGAAATCTCAATTTATCTGTACACTATTTCCTACAGGTTCTATATCTTTCCTTAGTTAAGAGTTTTTATTATTCTCTAGGATTCCTTTAATTGTGTTTCCTTGTAGTCGATTTAGGTTTTTCCTTTTCTTGTACAAATATCTATGCTGTATTCTCTTTCAATATACAAAAAATTGCAGCCCTCTTTTCTACAGGTTATAATGTGTTGATATGGATTTTCTAGGACCAAATTCTAAATTTTGTAATATAATGGATCAAGTAGCTCTTTGTTGGATTCAGGAACAGTTATTTTTTCAATGCTATCTCCATGTTTTTGATACCTGACAATTGATGATGAATCATTCCTCAGAAACATTTTATATTAATTTATTAATTCAAAAAACACTAGGACATTGATTGAGAGTATTTTACAGAATGAATATTGCAGAGATGAGTTCGAACTATTAGGAAAGATCAAGGACATTGAAATGCATCAGTTGGTGTAAATATGTTATCATGCTTGATATTTCGTAAAGCAGGAATTCAATGTATGGATGGCTTTTGAAGATAAATTACATTTAGGCTAGATTTCTTGTGTTATTGGGATACAGGGGAAGGCACAAGTACTGCTATTCTTGGAACTAAGTAGAGTGTCACATAGATGAAGAGACATTTTCAGTGCCTGGCAGATTCACATGGTATATGCTATGGTAGCTTGGATGAAGTTTGGAACTTGTGTACATTTGCTTGAGGAGTTCACCTGAGCTGCTCATGCCCACAAAGAGTTGCAGTACCCCATGGGCACTTATCACCCTTTTTTGGCAGACTTCCTGCAATGAATGGTTGAAGAAATAGTAATAAAAGCACTATTAATTGAAGATAAGAGTCTAATCCTCAATTTATGATCTCAAAGAGCACAAGTTTGGTGATGCCCCAAAGATTCAATCTGGTGATAAGCTCTCCAATGTCGATAGCCTCTAACGCCAGAATGGCTGCACACATATATCACCTTCCATAGTTTGTTTATTCCATGTTCCCTATATTTACATCCTTTCAAGGAGGCATCGGCTCAACCATACACGATTTTTGTGCACAATGACACAAAGCTTCCATGTTGGCACCAACGAAGTTCTCTAATAATAACCGGACTGAACCCATTTTGTTGATAATTATTTGAAATTTTGAAATGAAAATTCGATGTCTTTGATGCCGTCATCCGTCATAGACAGGAAACGATGCAAGTTCTTCTACCGTTCCCAATCACTTTTTTGCTGTGATCGTCAATATCGTTTTTGTTTTAGATTCCATTGTCTACTCTAACCTTTTGATGGTCATACTTTAGTCGTGTTATCATCAATATTGCTCTCAATAATATCATATATTTTGACAAACCTAAGTGAATCATATAACGCTTTCAATGATGCAGATAATGATGGTGAACATTGTTATCTCACTTTTGCATATGGATGATCTTTCTTGCGACTTATCGCCATGTCCACCACCTAGGAGACAACCTGATACGTCCAACACCTATAGTGGGGAAAGTGCTGACCCCTGCACTAATGAAGAAGGGAATACCATGGTCGTATCCTTCACAGGGCGGCTCCTTAATATATTGCGGCAGAATCTACCTGCAGCTGTTACTGAAGAGGAGATTGCAGTGGATGGAAATGTGCCTACTGATGGGAGACGAGCTTTAGAGTGGAGAATCTCAAAGGCAAGATCCTTCATTGAAGATTGGGAATGGCGCTTATCAATCTTGCAAAGCCTTCTTCCCTTGTCTGACCGTCAGTGGAAATGGGAGGAGGCATCAACTATACTACGTGCAGCCCCATCTAAGCTACTGAATCTGTGAGTTTGACTTAGCGATAATTGAATATCATTTATACCATTTAAATATCAAGTTATGTGTATCTTATTGTCTTACTTGTGGAAGCACTGGTTAACAAGTTTTTCATTGTAGAGCGGGCGAAGTATTTTGTGATATTTGTGAAACTATTGCGAATGATACTGACTTTCTATGTATCCTACATTCATACTTATGTATACGTGCACACTTCTTAACGGTAGTTCATCGTTGAAAATTAAGATGTATTTGAGCCCTATCTGGAGCTTGCTTGGATCATGAAAAAACTTGTAGACTTGGCTCAGCTTGTGGGGTTGTGGTTTACCTAGTTCAGAAAACTTAGGCTTGGGCTCAGCTTGTATATACTCATTTCATATGGGCTATGTGAACATATGCATATACCTTTCAAATTATGATTACATATAACCACGTTAAAAATTATAAGTAGAAGTCCCAAAGAGACTGTTAATCCAATCTACGTGTTCTCACAACCACACTCCTTTCATTTGTACTCTAGTTAAGAAGGATGTGCACATGGATTTCCTGTCACATTACAGGGTTCATGGTTACAGATAATTTCCTGATTCAGAAAAAGTTATTAGATGATTTCAGGCTTTTGAGAGTTTAGGAAATTATGGTGTAGTAAGGAGGGAAGGTGAAGGAGGCTCATGTATGATGACCAGATTCTTACTGTTCTGGAAAATAAGAGTTCCATTCTTGCTAATGTTTTTGCATCTGTTAGTATGCACCTTCAATCTAAGCAAATATAATCTGTTATGTTAGGTTTGTTATGTTGAGGGTTTCCCTTTTCTGTTATCTTGTACATCAACCCACTTCATATCCTCCACGCAAGGCTCTCTTTTAGTGTGCATCATTCATTCAAACCTCAATCTATGTGGTATGAAAACCAGGGCTTATAACCATAACCGTAATGCTTCCTACATTAAAACAAATATCCGACCAACCAAATCGGAGCTGATGATTGGGAGGCCTATAATAATGGTATCAGTATGACCCTATCGAATGCAATGGAGCCTGGTGTATTATCAATAAACGTTAATTGTTTACCACCAAGAAACTATCTTCTCATCTCTAGTTATCTTTATATAGGTAGTTGTCCATGTCTTATGATGATTGGGGAGGCCTATAACAATGGTATCATGACCTTATGGAATGCAATGCAGCCTGGTGTATTATCAATAGACGTTAATTGTTTACCACCAAGAAGCTATCTTCTCATCTCTAGTTATCTTTATATAGGTAGTTGTCCATGTCTTATGCTTGTAGCGTTCACAGGCTTCTTGCTGTGTGAAAAGGAAGATTCCTATGAAATATTTGACCTTATATATAGTATATATGTATATAGTGAGCTCCTGGAGCTGGAAGTGCTCTCACATAGGAAAATCCGACGGGGGATTGACAACATGATGACAATCTTGTAATCTTACTTCCGTAGGAGGTTTATCATCTCGGGTATTCTGGCTCTTTTTTTTTTGAACTATAATATATTTATAGACGGCAAATAGAACAAAAAAACGCACACACCCTCCTCCTATTCGGTGAGGTTTGAACCCTTGACCTCCTAGGAGGCCAATGACTCACATACCGCTAGGCCAAAGGCCCTTTGGTATGATTATTCTGGCTCTTGTTGACTTGTGTAATTGTGTTCAATCGCTCGTCTACACAACCCTTTCCTAAAGGTGTTTCTATAGGGTGTGGATTCATCAGGTTCTAGTTGAAATTAGGGGAGATCTGGTAAATGGTGGCTAGGGCCATGGGAGCTCAGACTAGTATCAATGCACGCCAGTCCAGAATGTGCTGGTGCAGGTTAGGCATGGCAGTTGCGAGGCCAGGCCTAGCAAGTGTCGTTGAAGGTCACAAGGTTCTGACAAGGTTATGCAGAAACCTGCATGTGCTTGTCCTTGACTACAGTCTCTTGACCATTAGGAAGTATCAATCAATCCTCAACTTTCTAGGATTGGTTTGACAGGGCTAAAACAAATTCAGCAAGGATCAATGGAGCATGGAGACGTGTTAACGATATTCTTTAATTTCTTTAGTTATCATGCATGGTTTGAGATTAGAAAATCTAATGGAGAACCATGATGGTAAACGGAAATCATCTTGTGAAGAGATCATTAACAGATAATGGTTCAAGGAGTTAGAAGATGTTTTTCTTGTGTTTAACACAAATCTGAAGATCCTAAATTGCATCTTTAAGGATAAGTGCACATAATCTAGCTAACCAAGCAAAGCATGAAAGACTGTTGGTATGCTTTGGTGGTTGAAACGTGTCTATAATTTTTCAAATGTATTTACTTCTTTGAATGGGATACAGTGACTTATTGAATTTAAGTTGCAGATTGACCATTATTTATTATTCAGCTGCATGCAGAGGGCAAAGTATGACATTGGAGAAGAGGCTGTCAACCGTTTTTCCCTACCTCCAGAAGATAAAGCAACTCTTGAACTGGCTGAATGGGTGGATGGAGCCTTTAAGAGAGCATCTGTATGTACCTAGCTGGTGACTATATTAATTACCAGTACTTTTGCATGAAATTTTGTTATGTTATTTTACATGTGCTACTAACTCAATGCTTTTGTTTTATTTGCATATTGATAGATATGATAGATTAGTTCACCAAAGGAAACATCAGTCTTCGAGAATTTAAAAGGAAACATCCACTAAAGTGTTTGCATTGACTATATGTAGATTGACCTCTCAAAAAATCTTCCTAAGAAGATAAGAGATTGAATATATTGGTAAAGGCACTAAACAAGTTGAAATGGCCAAGAAAGCAACATTTAACAATTAATAGACCGACGGAGGTGTACATAAATGTAGAAAAAAAGATATTGATATTTTTAAATCTGCTCAAGGCTTATTTTAATTTTCACTCTTGGTGTTGTGTGTGCATAAGGACGGAATATTGTATGACATTTATTTAAGAAAATTGATAAATGTATTGAAAATGTTTAGGGACTACCCCGAGATATTTGAAGTCTAGGTGTAATGTATAATCATCATAGTGGGCTCGTATGCCCGATTATAAATTCTATTGAAGTGTGCATTTATTTGTGAAATGAAGTATGATTGATCCGTAAATGACTTGTAGTTTGATAAGGATGTTGATTACTACTTATGGCTGAGCATTGATGAGTGCTTCAGAAGGAATACAGTGTCTTGTCACATGCTTTTAGTTACACTTTCCATTTACAACTGTTTGATAACTAATAAATAATATGTTCATTTTTAATTTTAAATCCAATGCTAATGCAACAGTGCCTTTTCTTTTTTGTGATTCTGCAGGCTGCGGATGCTGTTTCTCGTGCTGCTGATGGAACTTCTGTTGTCCAAGAATTAGATTTTTCCACTCTTCGCTCTCAATTAGGTCCTTTAGTTGCAGTATGATATTCTCCTGTTATTTTTATTTCTATTTCATTTTTCTTCACTTTGGTTTGTTGTGGACCCAAAGGAAATTTGAAACACCTACATTTGTAAGTGTGGTATGCAAACTTACATTTTTATGCTTCCTGCTAGACTCTTCTATGTATCGATGTAGCTGCGGCATCTTCAAGGTCCTCAACTTTGTCCCATAAGCTTTTAGATCAGGCAAGTGAAAAATTAATCCCTCCATTCCACAAGAAAGATACGTTTAGGCATTATAATTGAATCTGCTATTCTTGATGCAAAGTTTATATGGTTTTTAATGCTAATCTATCACCTGCATTTCAATTTGTATTGTCTTCGAAAGTCTGAAACAACAAAAAGAAAAACCTCTACTTCTAGGTCCTCCCATAATTGTCATTTGTTAGATTGTTGGAGCCTGGCACAGGGGCATATGCCTGAACGATTCTCAGTTGACTAAAATAATTCTATCTTTTTGAATCTTGATCTCAACTATACACCATTCTGGCATTCTCTAGGCTCTTTTCTATCAAAATATATTCGTTAGTCCTACTCTTGTATATTTTCTATGAAAACTTAGTACCATGCTATTAATTTGGTTATATTTATCACCTACCTATTAGTGTTCTAAAAGGCGTAAGTTGGAGCTAGGGGATTGAGTGACCTTTTTGCCCTAAATAGCATAAGCAAGAATTAAGAAGACCTTACGGGAAGATGTGATTTATTTAAGTATATAAAACAATTATTTTTAGATTGTATAGACATATGGGAAATAAAATCTTGATACTGTGTTATTTTCATACAATTACTTTATGTGAATGCTTAATTCAATGTTTTATTGACACAGTTGCATAGAAAGGGATGTAAACCTTCTAAGTTGAGAAAATTTGATTGATGAAGACAACTTGAGAAAGTTTGATTAGACCCCATTTTGTTTTTGAAACACATAATGGAATGGTTAGTTGTTAATTGAAGCAATTTAGGATGCTTCCCAAGTGATGGAAGCTGTAGATGGATGGTTAACAAGTTAGGCGACCACTTGAGCAGCTCTAAGCAGCTACTTTTAGAACACAACCTGTTTAGTCTCATTGACAGATATTACCTTCACTCTCTTTCTACTGTGGGTGTCAACTAGTCTCTTAGCTTGCTTGTTAATGACTTCAAATTGCCTAATCATATCCTATCCTCCTGTACTACATCATCCATGAGGTGAGACGCTTAAAATTTCCATCATACAAACTCGTGGTGAACAGGCAAAGTGATGCGGGTGATCCTGCAAAGATCATTACGAGGGCGTCATGAATTGTAGGTGGTTCAGAATGTCACATGCTGCATATACTCACGAGGTTGAGGCACATCAGTGTCTGCCCTGTAGATGCATGCATGACACCCACTGACCACCAATAAAGCGTCCACCGAGGCAGACAACTTGAGTTCTCTAGGAAATACTAGAGTTTTCCATTATATTGGGCTTCTGTTGTATCATGTGGGATTCTCTATTTAGTCTATATTGGATGGAGTCTTGGAGGTTTTTGCAGTAGAACTTAGAAATCTTTTGTAAGCCTGGAGAGTTATTATAGGATGTCCCAAGGAGGTGGAGTCTCTCTAAAATAGGTGGTGCCCTCCTTCATTTATAAACCATCCAAAAATCCAAAATTGGCTTCCAAGTAATAAATAAGCCTTCTTACACACTTTCTACAAATCCTTCTAGAGTCTTGTGTTTGTTCTTCCAACCAAATCCATTCTTCACTTTTTTTAGGCTGACTTAGTATTTCTGCGGCTGGTACTAAGGCGTCATAAGTGGTTAAGTCATAAACATAACCCTGTGACACCTTGCTCACTTATATAAATGATTCAATGTGACATGTCTATTTTCATGGCCTTGCATGCTCGAGGAGTCTCATTCACACTCCCTGCACCATCTTCCCAATGCAGCACTTCACTGATGGTAGTGCCGTTGTAATTTCTTTTGTTCTTGTTTTTATGGGAATAGCTAAATATGATGCCGGCTCTCACAAGACCTACAGTATATTTTCAAGAAACTATAGAACCCAAAACATTTGCAAAGCACATCGGCCGTTTAATATGGCACTCTTTGTTACTTGGCTTAGTATAATGCAGAGAATTATAAGACTTTATTGTTGGTTGTTAATCACAGTAGAACTGTTGGGTGGCATCTCCAAATTTCACCCAATCTTTCTGCTCATTATGTTAGTGCTGCTTTCTTTTAAATGCCTGTTTTAATTTTGTGGTGTTTGTGATAATAAATGACGATAATGCATGGATTTTTGCGGTGATCTGTTTATTTAGCATTAGCTATGTCAACATATATTTAAAAAAAGTTGATTGTACCTGGACTTGTGATCGTACAGGCTCAAGTTATGTTGTCAGAGATCTATCCTGGTCGTGCTCCTAAGATAGGCGCTACTTATTGGGATCAGATTTATGAGATTGGAATAATTTCAGTCGCAAAGCGTCTTCTCAAACGTCTACAAGAATTGTTGGAACAGGTCGGTTTTTGCTATTTCCTTTTGGATGTGCATGTAAGAGCCACTTACGTGGCATATATTTGTTAACCATAAGATGTTTGCTGTACTGTGTCGTTTAATTCATTTTTATGTTTAGCAGGAAGATCTGTAGACAGATCTTTCTACTATAAGTAAAACATTGGCTCGTGGCTTTAAAACAAACCACTTCTCAGCTCTGACAAGTACTTCTGACTAAATGCTTAAGTTTTATTGTTTTTAAGGCTGATAATGCATCATGATTCTAATAGAGACTATGCACCGATCAAGGCATATAGCTAAAGAAAGGAGTGTTGGTGTTTGATTTGCTATTACTTTCCTGCCATGTATCTTTTC
Organism: Cynara cardunculus var. scolymus; assembly: GCF_001531365.2. Lineage (NCBI taxonomy): Eukaryota > Viridiplantae > Streptophyta > Magnoliopsida > Asterales > Asteraceae > Cynara > Cynara cardunculus. Next base: position 14,553,223 of record NC_037542.1, on the reverse strand, counting down.
CTAGTGAACAGCCTTATTTTATATTATCTGGCTTTAATTAACTTCCTTTCGAAACCAACATTTCTATTAATGTGAAGGAAGGTTACTGTATGCTTACACCTCGCCAATAACAGTTGACACAAAAAATGGAACTCTTCCATTATATGATTAAGAGTTGATATGCCAGCTCACCACCTGCAATAGTATTTTATTAAACAAAGTGTGTAGCCATGTCTGAATTTCCTTCCATACAATGATAACTCACATGGACTTTTTCAGGGCAAGCGTGTATAGTTTCTTACGCTGCAATCACTATATAGTCTTGTGCTTATCGCTGAAGCATGAGGTCTTATACCTCTGAACACATGCATACACAAATATTTGAATTTATCATCTGTATATAGGAACCTTTGTTGGTCTCTTGATTGGCATGACTCATGAGTGATGAAGGGAAGTACAACATGATCAAAGAATTGCAAGCTATGCTCCCTCCTATTGTGGGATTCCGAGCCTTTTGAGATGCCATAATATCTGTCTTATCCATCCTTGTTTTGCTTAATATGAAGGCAAATTGTTTGCCACTATATTGCTACATAAAGACGTCGCATTAAGTTCTACCACGACATCTGGCTCTTTGACACAGAGAGTTCTGATTTTAATGTTCTTGGTTATGCACATAGTTGCATGTCTGTGTAATACTTCATTTACATGAAATAATTACATTTTTTAGGACAAGTTTCCAGTGCTTCAGGCTCTTTTAACGGGAGACCTGATAAATACTTCATCAAAGGATTTCCAGCGGCAAGGACATAGGGAGCGTGCTCTTGCGATGCTACATCAAATGATTGAAGATGCTTACATGGGGAAGCGGCAGTTTCTTAGTGGTAACCTTTCTTGCACTTCAACTCTTGTTGATCTTTTAGAATCCATCATCTGACACTTTTGTCTTATTCCTGTACTCATCTTTCCGTAAAAGCCTTCCCATAGATGAAAGATCAATTCTTTCTTTCCAATTAGTTTATGATAGTAATTTGACTATACGATAGCCGTCCAACCTTTATGCAGGGATGATAGTTAGTGTGGGCATACTTTCCATTTTCTCACTTTCTAGTATGAAGTTTGATCTCTTTGATCAATTTCAGGTAAGCTTCATAATCTTGCGAGAGCTATTGCTGATGAAGAAAATGAAAGAGAATATATGAGAGCAGAGAGTTCATATCCTGATAAGGATGCTTTGATTCATGACAAGGGTGGAGTTCTAGGACTTGGATTGAGACCCATGAGGCAAACATTATCAGTTCCATCTACTGGTGAGAAGTCCATGGCTTCTACATCATATGATGTGAAAGATGCTGAAAAGAGAATATATGGCCCCTTGACTTCCAAGGCTACAACCTACCTCTCCCAATTTATCCTCCATATTGCAGCTGTTGGTGACATAGTTGATGGGACAGATACTACTCATGACTTCAACTATTTCTCTCTCATTTATGAATGGCCTAAAGATGTACGTCCCCTTTTTTTCTCATCTTAGCTTCTTGTCTTCTTTTATTTATTGTTCTTTTTTTATTAACCTGGATATCCAACCCGCTATGCGAGACGACTAATCCCAGGGCGACCACTTGCTTTGTTGGTAGCCCGGAGTCGCCGCATTTAAACCTCTGTGGCCACAAGGAGATTTTTATTCCCCCTTGGATTTGAACCTGGGACCTCTGGGCACTTTTGACCTTTGGAGCCTAAGCTCAAACCAATCAGACACCACCCTTGGGGTTATCTTTTATTTTCTATTGTAAGTAGATTTTGCCGATATGTGTAACTTTTTATTTTCCGATGGCATCTACTTTGAAGTCTAATCAATTTGGATCTTAAAGCATCATCTTTTTTCTTTTTTCTTTCCTTAATTTGCGGAGGGGATGGTGGAGATGGATGTGCTATAATGAATATAATATTGGAGAAGCTTAAAATGTTGGAATCTTATTGAAGATGCATTACCATCTTAAAATGAAGGTTCCCTTTGTTCAACAAAACACTAAGCTGAATAATTGCTGTACATTTGAAATAAAATTAAGTTGTTCTATAGGGATAAGTTGGGATGAAATATTTGAGCAACTCGGATACTATTTGAACTTGTTTTGAAGCACTGTTCTTGTGTAACTCTGTTAAATTCTTCTACCTCTTGTGCACAACGGTGATGAACTTGAAAAATTGTAAACTTGCCATAGAAGGTCCCTTAATATATATGGATCGATTTTATACTTTACACCATTTCTAAACGCTACGGAATTTGCATCAAGTTGTTAGTTGGTTTAACTCTGCATATTTCTGACCATTCACTGAAACTTTTTCTGATTATGTTCCGCTTTTGGATTCTGTAAGGAAGGTGATATATGTTGTGTGCTCAGCTGGTTGTTATAAAAGGCCATCTTCTTCTATTTGTAACTTTTTTCTTGGGGGCTTCGCCTGCCTTTCCGGAAAAAGCTTCTTGCTGAGTGTGGAAGATTTAATAATCTTCCTTGATCTACACATAAATTCTAATGGTTCCTCATTCCCATCACATTGTTCTTTCTCAAAGATCTTACTGTAGTTCCATTTCGTGGAAGTGGAAGTCAAATTGTACCTGAAGTTGATTATTTGTTTTTTGAGCTTCAATACAAGTACAATTTTCTGATAGTAGTTGTTTGATCTGGTTTATGCTAGTATTTTACTCTACTAAATCATATTGGGTGTTATCGCATTGTCGTCATTGAATTGTTCACATAACACAGTTTGGAATATGAACAAGGGGTAATCCAATTTGGATAAAAGAGAACTACAAATTGGGATTTTTTAGTCTTTCAGCTTGTATTTATGGATGTTAATATAGCTTTGCTGTTTGAGTAACACTTGATTATTTCGTTAAGCTATTCACAACTTTGGACTCGTTTTCTTTTCTAACCTGTTTCTTACAGCTTTTGACTCGTTTGGTCTTTGACCGAGGTAGCACTGATGCAGCCGCAAAGGTAGCAGAAATTATGTCTGCTGATTTTGTCCATGAAGTGATTTCTGCATGTGTACCCCCGATTTATCCACCAAGGTCTGGTCATGGTTGGGCAGACATTGCAGTAATTCCTACATGCCCCAAAAGTAGTTCAGAGTGTAAACTTCTTTCCCCTTCTTCGAGAGAAGCCAAGCCCAGTTCATATTGTCCTTCCTCAGCCACACCTGGAGTTCCTCTGTACCCTCTTCAGTTGGATGTTGTAAAGCATCTTGTGAAACTCTCCCCTGTCAGGGCCGTCTTAGCATGTGTTTTTGGGAACTGTATATTATACGGTGGCAGTGACTCTACCATATCAAGTTCCTTGAACGATGTATCAGTGCAGAAGCATGATGCTGACAGATTATTCTATGAGTTTGCACTTGATCAGTCAGAGAGGTTGCTTTCATCTGTTTGCACATTAAATGAAACTGATTATAGTTAGTTTGCCACTGTTCTATGCCATTTAACTTTTAATTTTCGTGAGCAGGTTCCCAACCTTGAATCGCTGGATACAAATGCAAACTAATCTTCATCGAGTTTCAGAGGTTGCTGTAACTGCTGAGAACATGATTAGTGATGGAAGTGATAAACCCGAGGCAAAAACTTCTGTCAAGCGCTTTCGTGAGCATGATAGTGATTCTGATTTGGAGCATGATGACTTAGCTGTTGGCACCAGCATTCCAGTCCTTTCAGAGACCACCAATGAAACTGGTATTTGGCAAGATTCTCCCAAGTCTGAAACTGCTGAAATTGATACCACAGTATTCCTTTCTTTTGGGTGGGAGAATGAAAAACCATATGAAAAAGCTGTTGACAGGTACGGAAGTTTCTCTTCTTTTAGCTTTATATCTCATTTAGGAACTTCACTTCGCATCGAATAGTGTACCTTTGTGTATTGCCTACTGTCTTTTACCATATTTTTTCTTCATTCTATGTTCATTTTTATCTCCATATGGGACACAACTTGATTTCCTTGGTCTTCATAAAAATGAAATGATTGTTAATCTTACCTGTGACAGAAGTAAATGAATCGTAGAGGAATGATAGCTAAACACAACCTAAGCATTTCTTCTCATCTAGTTCTGGTGTTCAAAAAGTGGGTCTCGTATAAAGTAGGTCTAATAAGCGTTGAGGCCACCAGAGATGCAACAAGTCTCACTTAGATATGTGAACTAAAAAAAAACTAAAGGAGGTAATTGGATTTTGTCAGGCTCGTTCTTTTATCAGACATGGCAAAAAGTCACTGGAAAACCATAAAATGACCATAATGCCTTCAATGCACCTTTTATACTAAATGGCAACAAATCTAAGGCTCAGGGTTCTATTTGTTAAACTTAAAACCGTACATGAACCCTTATTTATAAAACTAACATGCTTGATGGAATTTATGCCATTTGAATTCTTCTTCAACTACCATTTCTATCCTCATTATCTCTTCAAGTTCCAATTCCTTCCCATAATGTCATTGTAAATTCACACACAAGAACAATAAGAAAAAAAGTGAAACTACCTCCAGATTGTTTCAATAGTTGAGCAAAACCCACTTCAATAAATCACCTTATGCAGTCTCTAATCTTTCACAAGATCGAAAAAGTGGAGATAAAAGAATGAAGTTTCCTTTCAATTGTTTTAGTGTGACGAATTGAGGAGCCATTGTTATTGCAAAGGAGCTCAAAGCGAAGGTACCCCAGAAAAAAGGGTTTTAGAGTATTACAGATTACTAATATTATGTCTATCTGCAGTTGGTTAGAGGTAGTTATCCCTCGACCTCCAAATTGATTTGTAGCATTTTGATGGAGTAAGAAGGAAATCCTTCCCATTTGCCATTTTTTAACCTTGCTTTCCCTTTGTCTACCGAAACCTGTCTTTTTTTTTCCTGATGTCTATATTTCTGAAAACATGAAAGTAACAAAGAAGACAAACACATCTTCCCCAAATTCAACTCTGTTTTCTTTGTCTAGAAAAACACTGGAAAAGGGTCTATGGTCCAAACAAAAAGATTGGTTAAAAATTAGGAAAAAAGGTTAAAGTAAAAAGGGTTTATGGAGGTGGGTTCTTTGATGTTTTTATAACTTTTGATCGAGATCTACAAGCTTTGGTTGTGTGAAGCAACCTTTTTCATTATATCAGATAGGGTTCCATTCTTAAAATTTCCGAGTTTTGCTTTTCTGGGGAAGAAGATGAAGGCTAATGATTTTACTTTTTGGGCTTTTCATTGTGTTGATTTATTTGTTATTTATTATGTTTAAGTTTTTTTGCAATCCAATATGGTACGGGCATGCATTCTGCGTTAACACTTATACCTTGTAAACAATCAGAATTTTTTTCGTTTGAAAAGAAATAGTTCTTTCTCCTTGAAAACTTTTAGTTTTAAGTTTTACAAAAATGGGCCCTTCAATTAGTCACTTTGCAATTGGGGGGTATATTTGGCGTTCTTTGCCGGATTTGATAAAAAAGAACATGATTATAGGGTTCTATGACCTTCTTCAATTGTTTCTTAGTTCACATGCCTGACTGAGGCTTTTTGCATAGTTCGGTGGCCTCCAGGTCTGTCATCACTAGAAAATAGTAATAGATGTATGTAGAGTGCTCAGTAATTGAAAAAGATGAAACAATCTGCTTACCTAACTCCTCTAAACTTCGTTAAGTTTTGGCCATGTAAATTTTATTAGTCCATTTTGCCATCTAGACTTGTGTCCTCAGTGACCTATTCCAGGTCCTGGTTCTCCAGAACGTTTTCTTATAGATGCCATTATTTTCATCGGTGCATACGTACACTCATAGGAGGCAGTAAGCTATGGTTTACTTAACTAGACTTGGTCTATTTTATTTTAATAACTAGTATAAAAGAGGGGTAGTTTGGCATTTTGTGAGGGATGGGAATTTGTTAAATAGATGCCTGTGGGAGAGATAGGGGTATCATTCTGTTGAATCGGCTCAGGCCTAGTGGGAGAATTCCAGCAGTCTCGAAATTGTGGTCAATTCCATTATCCTTTCTCATTTGTATGCTTTCAAACTTTAGATAACATTGAATAGTAATTCCAATGGTTCGGTGTCGGTCATATACCTTAATAAATGACGTCCTATTTCCCTCATACCACTTAGTAGGGTAAATTCTGAAAGTTGCTCCTGAAATACTTTTCTATTCAAATTCTATTGAAGTTTTTGTTTTTTTTTTGCTTTCCTATGTGTCCACTTGCTATAAGAATCTTGGTGTGTCAAGTCACTGGACAAGATAGAATTTATTTCGTGTTGATACTCTGTATCTAAAACCGCTCCTTATGTCATATTGAAGTGTGCATTAATTTTCTATTCGATGCTGTAACTTTAAACCACTTACTGTTGCTTACTCTATTTTCCTATACATTCTTAGATTGATAGATGAAGGCAAACTAATGGATGCTCTTGCTCTTTCTGATCGATGCTTACGCGATGGCGCTTCAGATTATTTACTTAAGTTACTTATCGAACGTGAGGAGGAAAATCATACTGTCTTCAATCGTTCAGGTCACTCGAGCTTCAGAATACCAAGCAATAGCTGGAAATATTGTCTACGGCTGAAAGATAAACAACTTGCAGCAACACTTGTCCTCAAGTATGTCTACTGACATCGTGATTTTTTCTATTTCTTATGGCTAGATGTTTCTGTTTTTGGAGTCTTCTGTGTAGTACTGTCATTATTGTGTATTCAGGTTTCTCTTGTTGCAGTTTATTAACACTACTATTTGATAGTACTCGATTAGAGCAAAGTCTGGAGAAGAACTGGAGAACTCATTAATAAAATGTTTTCTCTCACTACAGATATTTGCATAGGTGGGAGTTGGATGCTGCTTTGGATGTTCTAACCATGTGTCACTGTCACTTGGGCGAAAATGATCCTTCTAAGAAAGAGGTATCTAGTTTGGTGTTTATTTTACCAACTCTTGATATAATTGGAGTTTGCAGATGGTTGGAGATGTTTTAGACCAAGTGCTGTTTTTTCTTGAAGCATATAATATTACTATACAGAAAAACTAGCACACACTCCTCATCTTCGGTGAGGCTTGAACCCTTGACCTCCAAGGAGGTTGGGATTTACTAGTGACCCGGATACCGCTGGGCCATTACCCCTTTGGTAGATAAGTGATGATGTTGCATATGTATATTGCTATTACCCCTCACATGTATGTTGTGTATATAGGTTGTTCTCAGGAGGCAAGCTTTAATGCGATACAGTCACATATTATCTGCAGATGAGCGTTATAATAGCTGGCAAGAGGTTAAATGCATTCTTAATAGCGACATCTATGCAATGTTAATAGTTATCCTTGTTAATTTTTAACCAAATTTGTGGTCCAATATTTCCCCTTTCCAATGTTCTTGATTTTTCAGGTTGAGGCAGAGTGTAAGGAAGATCCTGAGGGTTTGGCCCTTAGATTAGCTGAAAAGGGAGCTGTGTCTGCTGCTTTAGAGGTTGCTGAAAGTGCAGGGTTATCTATTGAACTTCGTAGAGAACTCCAGGGCCGTCAACTTGTGAAGCTTCTTACAGCAGACCCCATAAATGGTGGTGGTCCCGCTGAAGCTTCACGATTTCTGTCTTCCCTGCGTGATTCAGAAGATGCTCTACCAGTTGCAATGGGTGCGATGCAGCAGTTGCCCAACCTGCGATCTAAACAATTGCTTGTAAGAATACATTATTTGTTTTTTGGAAATCGATTTAGAAAGAATGCAACTTAAGTAGGCATGTTTGCTTTTGTTTGAAGGTTCATTTTTTCCTGAAAAGAAGAGACAGCAACTTGAACGAACCTGAGCTTTCCCGGCTTAATTTGTGGGCCTTAGGTCTTCGTGTGTTGGCTGTTTTGCCCTTGCCGTGGCAGCAAAGATGCTCTTCGTTACATGAGCACCCTCAGCTGATTGTGGAAGTTCTGCTAATGCGCAAACAACTACAATCTGCTTCTTTGGTACCTTAACAACACAAATTCTCTTCCATGTATGATGTTCGAAGATTGATTTCCTGATGTGTGGTGTATAAAATTTGTTTCTAGATACTCAAGGAATTCCCGTCATTGAGAGACAACAACAAAATTCTTACATATGCCGCCAAAGCAATTTCTGTTACCATAAGCCCACCTCGTCGTGAGTCGCGGATACAAGTTTCAGGTCCAAAAACAAAGCAGAAGTCTGGAACTCCTACAAGATCTTCATTCTCCAACAGCCTAAGTAACTTGCAAAAGGAGGCTCGTAGGGCATTTTCTTGGAATCCAAGGAATAGTGCAGAGAAAGCTGCTCCTAAGGATGTTCAGAGGAAAAGAAAAGGCTCTGGACTGCCACAATCTGAAAAAGCTACATGGGAGGCAATGGCTGGCATTCAAGAAGATCGTGTTTCATCATACAGCATGGATGGGCAAGAACGTATTCCTTCAGTTTCTATTGCTGAACAGTGGATGCTCACAGGTGACCCATATAAGGATGAAGCTGTGCGGTCCTCTCATCACTATGAAAGTGCCCCAGATATCATTCTCTTCAAGGTATGATGCCTTCATAATCTATATTATACATTATATAATGTGCTAGGAACAGATTCATTAATGACAACTCTTTAACACGTTAAAGTCCTATTTTATCCTTAATTTGTTTACTGGTCTACAATTAATATTTTGAGCATTCTGATTTTCAATGTGTACAAAGTATTTTAGACCACATTATATTAGTTTTTTTCTCAGTGTTCCAGTAAGTTCCTTTAGACTTGTTTCCCTTGGGTCCTGCTTAGAAGATGCTGATATATATGACCTTTTGTAAGTAGCTAGATGTTAGTTTCATATATTGTTAAGAATTGGCTTATGAATAGCTGTATATTGACCTAATGGCACTTCCTTTTATTCTTTTTGGTTCAAATGTCCACTGGTACTTGGAATTCCTTACAAATGGTATGCCAATAGCACTCGTGTCCTTTGAAGGGAGATTTTAGTCGCTTATCGGAGTTTCCCTTTGAAAAGAAGTCTCATCTCTGTCTAATGTCAGTTAGAGGAGTTTCCTGTCATTTTTTTTCTGGTGTCATCTTCTGTTTTACCATAAGGAGGTAATGCTTGGTTTTCTTCATATGGATGAATCACCCCTTGTCAGTTAATATTTTGATCTCTTAAAGTGTAGAGCGATTGCTGCTTATGTGTTCCATATGGGTATGACAGTGGCTTCTCTGAAATATAATTTTTTCATGCATACCATCTGTACTAGTTGAAGAAGTTGATTCTAGCATTACATAGATTATGCTGGTGTCTTATTATAAAGTTCATTCCTGTGTGTATAGGAACTGCTTTCTCTGTGTGCGGATGAGAGTTCTTCCGCCAAAGGTGCTCTGGATTTGTGTGTTAATCAAATGAGAGCTGTTTTAAGCTCTCAACAGCTTCCTGAAAATGCATCAATGGAAATCATTGGTCGAGCTTATCATGCTACGGAGACATTTGTTCAGGTATCCAGGAGTCATCTTATAGAAGTGGTTATATATATCTGAAAGAGATATACATGAACTACTATAAAGCTTGTTCTGTATTCTGCAGGGGCTCCTTTATGCCAAGTCTCAGCTTAGAAAGCTTTCTGGGGGAAATGAGTTATCCAGTTATTCTGAAAGAAGTAAAGATGTTGAGGATACATTCTCTGATGCAGGCAGCTCTACCATGGGGAACCAGTCAACAGATGAGGTCTCTGAAGTTCTATCGCAAGCTGACATTTGGCTCAGACGGGCTGAACTGTTGCAAAGCCTTCTGGGATATGGAATTGCTGCTTCGCTTGATGATATTGCCGATAAGGAATCTTCTGCACGACTGCGTGATCGACTGATTCTGGAGGAACGGTATAGCATGGCTGTGTATACTTGTAAGAAGTGTAAGGTATGTATGATACATAAGCATTTTGCAATGTACATTTTCATTTTCTTCTATCCAATGGTGATAGTTATGTCTGGATCTTTAAAGATTGATGCGTTTGCTGTATGGAATGCGTGGGGACTTGCTTTAATTCGAATGGAGCACTATGCTCAAGCTCGTGTCAAATTCAAGTACGTTAAGTTCATATTTACCCTCTAGCGTCATCACAATGGCTGTATTCTCATATCTTTAGCTTCTCTACTTGATGATCTACTTCTTACATTGTGGATAGGCAAGCACTTCAATTGTACAAGGATGACCCTGCACCAGTTATTCAAGATATCATTAATACAATTGAAGGAGGTCCACCGGCAGATGTTTCATTGGTTCGTTCCATGTAAGAAAGTATTCTGTTTGCAGTATGTATGTGTAAATTTTATCTCGACTCTAGATGTTGATATGCTTGCAATAAGTGCAGATTGATAATTTCAGAATCCTGACTGGTTATTTACTCAATATTGGTGGTGAATTCTATGTAGTATTTGTTGACAAATTCTGGTGCTCGGTATTTTGGTAGCACTCACTTCAGAGCAAGCTTTGTTCTGCTCTATCCTTTGTGCTTTGTTCCAAATTAGCATGCAACGTAACAGTTGGTACTCCCTCTTGAAATTTCCCCAGAACGGCGATGTTGCATTTATTCCAGAATGGAGGGAGTATATATATATTCAACATTAAATCTGAGCTGTTGTCCTTCGTCTCACCAGTCGTCAACGTTTCATTTTTTCCTCTCTTTTGCATAGTCAATTAACCTTTTCTTACTATATTCACTCCATGTATTTCTCACTCTCTTTTTTCTTTCCCCGTGTACAAATATTTTTGTCATTCAGTTCTCTCTAAAGCTGCAGCAGTCTAGTTAGTTGGTTTTTGACGTACCTGACATCCAACTTGGTGATGTGACTGATATTGCCTGGTGATGTGACTGTGTTGCAAGCCCCCTCATTCATCTCTTGTTTTCTAAAACCTCATATTTCAATCTTTAGGTTGTTCTTTAAAGAATCAATTCTTATTCTTTCACCCTTTTAGATTGCCATATCAAGATTTCCTAATTGCATGTCCATGTCAATGCATGTGTAACAAGAGAAAGCACTTTCACTTTGTCCAGACTATTGTTGAACTTGTCGACTCAAGAATAATAGTTCATTGATTCTAGGTTGGATGTACATCGAAGATTATATGCTAGTAATGTTGATCTCTATGCTTTTGGCTGATGTCTTTTGCATTACTCAAAAGCATGCAAAGCATGTGCTTACTGTTAAATCATGATATGACATACATGATTTGAGTGAAAATCAATCACCAACTTAGTATGCTTAAGATCATCTTACCAACTGTAACTTATGTTGCAGGTACGAGCATTTGGCTAAAAGTGCACCTGCAATCTTGGATGATTCTCTTTCTGCTGACTCATATCTCAACGTTTTATACATGCCATCTACATTTCCACGATCTGAGAGATCCAGGAGCGGACAAGAAGCTTCAAACGATAATTCCTCTAATAGTTTAGAATTTGAAGATGTTCCTCGCAGCAACCTGGATAGCATTAGATACCTTGAATGTGTTAACTATTTACAAGAAGTAAGCATCAATCAGTAATCTGCTTCATAAGAAAAGTTTCAATGTTTGATGAGAAGCTTAATAGCCACTATGTAGGGAGATAAATATATATACTACATATCGTTGAACCATGAGCCTAAATGGATAACAATAATTAGAGGTAGACCACAGGATAATTAATAATCTTGTTAGGCCAGCATCTAAAGAGGCCATATTATGGCAAGATCTTCTGTATAAGCTCACATTCTACCATTCCCTTGACATACGTGCAGAAAATCACTAGTCTATTGTGCCTTTATCTGATTGTGGTATACTTCTAGCCAGTTGGGAACTTTAGTATGTGATAGTGGTGCATTGAGTCATTGCTAACTCCTAGTTTAGGTAGTCAATTTATGTCTGCTCCCTCCCAAATTGATTTTATTGGTAGCAAATTGGGCATAACGGATATCTATGTGCCAACTTGACGAGGAGGCTTTGTGTGTCGGGGTTTCCAGTATGTTTATAATTATTGCATTCAATCCCGAGGTCTACTTTATGTGTTATGTATTATATATACACAATGTTTGCCTTCTGTAATAGTGCATCAATTCATACCCTAGTCATAAAAGTTGAAATCAAGAACACTCTGCATTTTGCTGTCAGTCTATAGTATTGGATGACACTGTCACATGACGCAGCTGTATATTATAATAAAATTAAGTGGTCTGAGTAAGTCTCTGCATGCTTGTGTTGGTTTGCATGGCAGTGTAGTTGTATATGTTCAGTAACCAAAATGAAAAATGCCAACAGCTTCATGGAACTTATTTAAATGCACCTTTATACAAAGCAAAGCATGCACATGTATGCATGATTTTATATGTGTAAGTTGCGATTATGGTAGATGGTTCCAAGCATACAATTTAATGGCTGATTTTTGTGCGAATCAAAATTCCACGTGTTCACTATTAGATTGGTGACACTGAAGACATTGTTTCTTGTTTATATGAATAAGGGTGCACCTTTGGGCTGACTTGTGATCTTCTCAATCATGCATGAGCAGGAATTCACATGTCATTTTAATATTTCAGGTTTTCTGACGTGCTATCTCCTATTTGCAGTTTACACGCCAGAATTTGCTTGATTTTATGTTTAAGCATGGTCATTATAAGGATGCTTGCATGCTGTTTTTTCCTGAAAATGCTGTTCCTTCTCCTCCTCAACCGTCGTCACTTGCGGTTATGTCATCATCTCCCCAGCAGAAACCAGATCCTCTTTCAACTGATTATGGATCGGTTGATGATTTGTGTGACCTGTGCATTGGTTTTGGAGCCATGCATGTCTTAGAGGAAGTAATGTCTTCCAGAATGTCATCCACGGCAACAGTGGATGTGGAAGTAAAGCAGCATACAGCAGCTGCACTTAATCGCATTTGTGTCTTCTGTGAAACTCATAAGCATTTCAACTACCTATACAGATTCCAGGTAATTCATACATTCTTGGTTGAATCTCTTAACTTCTGATCAATAGTTCTTTCTGAATTAAGAAAAAGGGTTAACCTTCTGTTCTTTCGTGACATGCTCAGAAAAATGAGGGGACTGGTTGAGAATTACCGAAGTGAACCAAAAGGAAAAATATTTAACGTTGTCGCTCTTGTAATTTTTTTGATTCTGTGTCATAATGTCGGAAGGAACCTACGAGAAAATGCCTTTTTAAATGTTTATTCAAGCTAGGTCCTGTTGACTAGAAAATATCATAAATCATCTTAATTGAGTGGTAACTAATGCAAGTCAATGACAGAAGTATTATCAGTGTTCAAAAAGGTGCGCCATGGCGCAGGACGCATCTCCGCTGTTACGATGAGACCTATAGCATTCATGTGAGGCATGGCTCACGGCATTTTTTACAAGGGGTGACTTTTTTCAAAAAATAATTTTTGTAAATTTTTATTTTTTTTTACTTTTGTGTTTTTACACTTTTAACTTAGATTTTACACTTTTACAAACTTACCCATTCACATCACTCACTATTTCATGTATTCACACATTTCACAAACTCATGGTTAACACGAAGCTGTAAAATCCTTCAAAGTTCTATTTTGAATGTTTGATCATAGACTCTTTATATAATACTAGTTAATATATATGATTTTTCTTCTTCTAATATGAATGTAAATTTTTTGATATCATTGTATTATTGAATAATAAATAGAAAACATATATGTATATATAATTATATATATATATGACATACAAATTTGCCTCCTTATGTCACGCCTTGAAAAACTCCATGTCCTTGCCATGGTGTGTAAGGCTTAAGGCTTGAGCTCGCTGCCACGCCATGCCTCATGCCATTTAGAACCTTGAGTATTATATGCTTTCTTTATGAGAGACACAAAGATAGATGGCAACTAAATTCTGAAAGCAGTTGAAGGGTAGAGTCGGAGTAGGTGAATATGTGTTGGAACTTTAGAATTCTATCAAAAGGGCATTGTTGTTGTGAAAAGGATACTTTTTGACTCTTCTACTGGGTGCTACCTCCAAGCATCTTCTTTATTAATTAAAAAATTACTCCAAATTTTTGCAGTTGTCAGTTCAGGTGCTTGTGACTGAGTTCTGGTATAATGGCTGTTATGTGCTCTGCAGCATACTGCTTTACGTTTTCATTTCTATATATACATAATGCTAAGAGCAAATAATGGATTTGTTTTTTGAAAATACGTCGTGCCTCCGATGTAATTGCTTCATTTCTTTTCTGTTACATGCTTATTTTTATTGGATCCCAAATGACACCATAGCTTTACTCATTAGAGGTAAATACCATCTCTATTGGGGAATGGTATTTGGAAGTGTCATGGAATATGTGAATAGAAAATGAAGGTGAAAGATGAGTTTGATAATGCTTATTAATGCTAGAATCACCATATTATTCCTTCTGAATTCATTACATGGACTTTCTATTGAATTTGATCAGTCAACAAGCATTTCCCTACTAATATTGTCTTTTTCCCTTTTGATTTCTCTTTCTCGTCCAATCCGTCTTCTTGCCTTTGTTACCCTTCAGTTTCATCCTAAAATAATGTTGGATGTGTCCATGTTTTATATTTCTTGGTCACATGATGCGTGATTTGATGGTATATTAATGATTCAGGTGATAGGGAATGATCATGTGGCTGCTGGCCTTTGCTGTATCCAGTTATTTGTGAATTCATCTGTGCTGGATGAATCTATAAAACACCTGGAAAATGCCAAGGTAAGTCCTTGTGCCTTCAATGAACCCTTTTCAAGTATGCTCTGGGTTGTCATATTCAAAGTCCAAGAATGAACAAATATGTAGCTAAGAAATAGCCATTGATTTACTTCTGGAATAAAATAATTTGGCAGTCGGAAAAAACAAAGCTATAGGAAGGCTAAGCTTTCATACCACTTGTGAGAATGAGGTATTTTCGTAAATTGGTTTTTGCCTATGGTTTTGCTTCTGAAAGGAACATGCATTTGTAGTTATCAGACAAATCACTTGAATCCTTTTTAATTTTGCCTCATGTTGAGAGATACACTTTTATGGCACCAAAAACTGTCAGATCACTCAAACTTAAAATTAGTAAGACGCTACGGTGTCAAATTTGAAAGAAACAGAACAGAATATATGATTACTTATTGTACTTTATAGATGCCTTCCTTTCTCAGCTTTGGCCTCTGTAAAGTACTCTTGACATTAAAAAATAGGTCCTCGAAAATAATTATATTAGTTGTCGATTACTTTGCATCCATCATATATCCACATGATTGGCTTAAGAGCTAATTTCCCCACACTTTTGATTGGGTGACGCTACATGTTCAGTTGCACTAGTTATTAGACCGGAACATTGTGAAGGATTATTGGGCTCCCAATTTGCAGTTCACATCCTATATGATCTCTATGACATAGCAGAATTCTAGGAACCAATAATTTGCTAAAATTGCGTGCCATTGAGGGAAAAATTCTCCTTGTTGCCAACATCAAGATTTGTTTAACAATGTGTATGATTTTTTTTTATTAACCTGGATATCCAACCCGCTATGCGAGTCGACTAATCCCAGGGCGACCACCTGCTTTGCAGATAGCCCGGATTCACCGCATTTGAACCTCCGTGGCCACAAGGGGATTTTTATTTCTCCTTGGATTTGAACCTAGTACCTCCTGGTACTTTTGACCTTTGGAGCCAAGCTCAAACCAATCAGGCACCACCCTTGTGGTTACAATGTGTATGATTGACATTTTAACTGAGAGGTGCATGGGACATTATGTCGAATGTATATTCTATTGAAATTTCTCAGCTTTAGCCGCTTCCCATTGGAGTTTCTGCATGAGATGAAATATTCACCACTGGATCACCGTTCCTTAAACTTTACTCAAACTTCATGTTCACCTCATGGACCATGACGCACACCTGTAGAAGCTCATATATTCTTACCTTGAACCCATAGGGAGTCCAAATTTTCTTAGCATGTATATTTTGTCAACTGTATGGTCCCAATATATCTTATTATATGTGTGGCTTTATCAATTCTTCAGTAGATTGCCATCAACTTTTGCTACTGTTATAACTTTCCTAATGTCATTGTGAGGCTTTTCCAAAAGATCATTGTAATTCATGTCTAAGAAAGTTCACAGCAACTAATGGGACCACTGCTGAAAGCATATGGCTTACACCTATGACAGATTTACCAAGGAGATAGTGCATGGATGTCTTAGCCACCTTGGAAAATTGCTTTTGTTTCACATTCACTTCTTGATGATTTAATGTGGTAATTCATTGATTTAAATTGCACCAATTCACCCGAGTTAACACTGATTTTGTTGTTGAGCTATTTCACATTTCCTTGGCTTATTTTGTGTTTTTGTGTCATCGCATGCTTCTTTACTTGTTAAATTTAGTTAACTACTAGGTGATTGCCTTGATGTTGCAGTTTAAACTTGGTTAGGTTAGATTAGGAGCATCATATTTGTTTTAATCTTTACTTTGGAGTAGCATGTTTGGGACAAAGAAATTTTTTAAGGTGGACTGTTTTGGGGATGGAGTACCATTCATTTTCTGTGCAACTAATTATCTTACTTACGTGGATGAAGATGCATTTTGATGAAGCCTTATCAGCAAGATACAAAAGTGGAGGCTCAACTAAGCTTGTCACCAAGGGTGTGCGTGGAAAAAGTGCATCACAAAAACTTACAGAAGAAGGGCTAGTGAAGTTTTCTGCCAGAGTTGCAATGCAGGTAGCTTACTTTACAAATTCTATTTTTCCCATTAGTCTACCCTTATTTTGCATTAATGAGGGTTAGCATGATGTTAACAGTGGTGTTGTATTCGAAAAAATTACATAATAAAGATCTACACATCAATACATGGGCATTGCCTTTCATAATTACATAATAAAGATCTGCACATCAATAATTTTGGACTAGGCTTTAGGCTTTCTCTTTTATGGATGCAAAATGAGGCACCACATCTCTGAATAACCTTATCCATGTTTCAAATTATTGAGTATCTGGACTGGAAATCGAGTGCTTTAAATTGCTAATTTGGTTCTTTATCTAGATCATATTAGTGTCTTTGAAATAGACTGTAACATTTGTTAATTGAAATAGCAAAATCACAGGTCTAAACATCAAATTTGACAGTTGAAACATGTCAACGTCTTAGAACCTAAACAAGATTATGTGGAAGGAATTTACCTAATAATTTCTCATAATGAAGGGAGAAGCAGCTTACAGATGGTTTTTTAAATAACCATGTCGTCATATGATTTGATTAATCCCCCACCTTCATGAAATAATCATGCTTCTAGTATTCTTCTAACCTTCATCAATGTTACCCTGCATCATTTCTCTATGACCAACTTCCATTTATCTTTCGTGTCAATTCTAAATGCACCTTTTGTATGATTAAAGCTTGCCATTTTTCTTGTGATACTGAGGCTTGCTAACATGTTTTTTGTTGCAGGTGGATGTGATAAGATCCTTTAATGATACAGATGGGCCTCAGTGGAAATACTCTCTTTTTGGAAATCCAAATGATCCAGAAACTTTCAGGTATATTGTGCATGGTCACTTCATTTTTTCTATATTGTTTCTTTACCTTCTCAAGGTGTAGTCTGCTAAATATATGCTTTGTGCTAGAAAAAAAAATTACCGATATGCATCTATTTCTGGACCTTGCCTAACTTTCTCAAGTGATAATGGCTTCTTGTAAATCCATCTTGGTTTATATTTGGTATTGTTTACAACAGCATACCTAATTATATGTGGCAGAAACTATTGCTGATTACTAACACAAGGGACCTCATTTCTTTGCTACAGGCGGAGGTGTGAGATTGCAGAAACTCTTGTCGAGAAGAACTTTGACTTGGCTTTCCAAGTGATCTACGAGTTCAATCTTTCTGGTAGCAACTTTGTCATGACATTTCCCTCAGTCTTTTACTGGTATTTTGAAGTAATTCAGTTTCATATTCTCTTTTCTTGAATCGAATGTGAACTTCCAGCTGTTGATATATATGCTGGTGTTGCGTCATCGCTTGCCGATAGAAAGAAAGGCGGACAATTGACTGATTTTTTCAGAAATATTAAGGGCACAATCGACGATGAAGACTGGGACCAGGTAATTTTATCATTAGTTTGCTCTTAGAGACGTGGAAATAAAAGGGTAAGATTGTTGGTATTTAATTCACATGTTGAATATACAAGATTTATATTCCCAGAAGTTCTATATCCATCCATAATTGTATTCATGGCCACTAGATGAGATAATGATCTTTGTTGGGACTTAGGTTCCTTGTTATTAGAACGTAGTATCTATCAGTTCTGATGCTAATCTGTAATGGCAAATTGCCTGTGGATGTAGGTTTTGGGAGCAGCTATCAACGTATATGCCAACAAACATAAAGAACGCCCTGATCGTCTTATCGACATGTTAACTAGCAGCCACAGGTTAGATTTTCATAATGTAGCATTTACCCTTTATTCGAGTACGAATCAGATTACTTTCCAACTGTAGTCTTGTTTTTACCCTATTTATTTTCTTGACCTCATGTATATATCATGTGTCATAAATAGGAAAAGGGGGGGTTGGTATCCTTTATGTTTCTTGTTTCTTGTTCTCCATTAGTTAATTCAGTGCCAGATGGCAACGCGTTTCTAATATGTTCTTGGCATTTCAGGAAAGTTTTGGCGTGTGTGGTGTGTGGCCGCCTTAAGAGTGCCTTCCAGATTGCTTCTCGAAGTGGAAGTGTGGCGGACGTCCAATATGTTGCACATCAGGTATGTATTCTGATTCTTGAAAACTCTAGTTTCGTGCATTCTTGATTCTTTCCTTATTTGGAAATGTTTTTCCCGGTTTGCCTAATATATTAAATTGGTTTTCGGTTCAATAAAATCTAAAGAAAAGGAAACATGTACATAACAAACAAATACTCTCGAGTTAGAATTTGTATGTAAAGCTAATGCGAGATTGATGGATATCGCAGGCGTTACACGCAAACGCACTTCCAGTGCTCGATATGTGCAAACAATGGTTAGCTCAATACATGTAACTTGCGGCTCCAGGATCGACCCTTCCATTAGTTTT
Organism: Cynara cardunculus var. scolymus; assembly: GCF_001531365.2. Lineage (NCBI taxonomy): Eukaryota > Viridiplantae > Streptophyta > Magnoliopsida > Asterales > Asteraceae > Cynara > Cynara cardunculus. The sequence goes on along the minus strand of NC_037542.1, from coordinate 14,534,196 downwards.
GTAATGTCGAAAAAAGCACATTTTAGAGCATTTTTGTCATTCAAGAAGAAAAGAAAAGGTTTGTGTTGTACTTCTAAAGCAGAGAAGGTAGAAAAGGTGTATGTATATATCATTCGAGTAATCGATCAATTGTTCATAAATTCTTCTTGTTTCGGTTGGTTGCTATGTTTGCGTTCGATAGCGAAGAAAGGGTAGATGACATCTTGACTTTTAGTAGTCAAACTTGTTGGATTTTTGAGGTCAAAATCTACAAAAGGTTTGTTTATTTGCTTTGGTTACATTGATTTACAAAGAAATGGAAATATTTGCAGCATACTTTGATTTTGAGTTTTAACTTCCTTGGCAAATTAATAATGCTATTGGTTTTTGTGTATAACTAGTGGTGATTTTATGAAGCTAGAGCTAGACCCGGTTATTAAGTCGGTTAAAATATAAATTTAAATATATCATAAAAATTTGGAAAAAATAATATCGATATTAATATCAAATTTACTATTTAAAGTTTTGGTTTTTTGTGTAATTTCTTTAATTTAATATTTTATTTTATAATTTAATTTAGGTTTAATAATGAAGTGATTTATATATCATTTAATAATATAATTTTTATAAAGATAATAATGAAGTATTTTATTATAGCTGATGATTATCCTAATTATATTTTAGATTTTTATATTTAAAATGAGATGTCTATCCCGTATTTGATTATATTTACTCACAGTTAATTATATAAATTAAAAAATAATGTTTTAATAAGTTGTATTTACACACGATTTACTTATGATATTGAATTATATTAATATGCATCAATAAACAGTATTTTATGTATAAAAAATTGTTTTTAAGAGTTTTTATCAAATACATATTATAGATAAGTTACATAAAATAAAGAGTAGATTACCTTTTTTTGTTCATGTGGTTTGTTGATATTTCTTATTTTCGTCCCTCTGGTTTTGAAATTATAATTTTCATTCACATGTTTTATAACTTATTATTATTTCCATCCTTACGATTTAAACTCTATTTCTTTTCTCGTTTATGTGGTTTACAACTCATTTTTATTTTAGTTCTTTATACTTAAAAATAGTGGTTAGCCTCGGGATAAAAATAAAAATAAATTGCAAATCATAAGGACGAAAACCATAATCTCGAAATCATATGGACGAACTCTGCAATTTCTTACGAACTACAGGGACGGAAAATGTAATTTACTCTAAAATAAATGTTAAAAAATGAGTATATTTGAAACATAATTTTTATAAAAAGAATTAATGAATGTTAGTTTTATCTAAAAGTATAAAAACCTAAGAATATCTGGTTAAAAGGAACAAAACCAGTTACGACTAGGGTTAGTTGTAGAAGTACTAGCAAAGACTAGTTAAAGATCCTATCAGATCCGAGTTTTACAGTATCATCAGTTGGTCAATGCTAATTTATCACTGGATATCCCTTTCTGGTATCGTCACATCATACTTCCAAGCATAATAGAAAACATGTTCATAATGAACTTAGTTGCCTACCATTGTTATTAAGTCAATTTATGATACATATCACACACGTAGTGGTATTTAATAACTGATGTTTTAAAATGGTTTTGTAAGCAATAAGTGAAAATATCAAAATACCTCTTATTTATCATACAAAGTACTTTTTTCTGAAATTAGCATTTGGGACTCAATCTAGAAATGTAAACCATGATAACCATCAGTGTAAGAAACCAAGTGTAGCTGTAGTTTTCACTATACAACAAATCTGTAGTTTACACTTAAAGTTATGTTCAACTACACCAACCCAACTCATTCCAATCTGAAGAGATTGAGTTGGATTTACATCAAAAAATAGTTTGATTGGATTATTCAAATATCTTACCTAGTCAACACTCAACAGAACTTATATATGCCTTACCTTTAACTTTCAGATAATTACATTCTACCCCCTATCTCTTAATACTTGAAACATTTAATACTTTTTACCCTATATCTAACGTTTTCTTTCATTTTTAGCGTCACACTTGCATTACATACACAACTTTTATGCATTGAAACTAACACTAATCGACTACAAAGTCAAATTCCATCTCAAAATAGACTCTAAAATACACAATTATTTAAATAGTAGTTTTTGTATATGTAATTTTGAAATTGTAAGATGATCATCATGGTTTGTAAAACGTTCGAATTTGACCATTGTCTTTAACAACCGTTAAAAATTAATTAAATAAGAGAGGTTTTGGTTTTTCTATCCTTTTTTTTTTTTTTGGTCTTTTACCTAATCAGAAACCACATTGACCAAAATCATGAAATCGATTTTGATTTGAGTAAAAAAGACAAATGAATCGATAAAATGACGAAAATGCTCCTCATTTAACGGAATTTTCTAACATTCATTAAAAGAAAGGACCAAATCCGAATATTTTTTCAAACCATGATGGTCATATTGCAGTTTCAAAACTCTAGGAATGAAAAATGGTATTGTTTAACAAACCACATAGACCAAATTTGTAATTTACTCATCATTTTAGTGACGTCCATGAAGTAAGCAATCGTATAGATCTTGTCTTTCCAAAAACAGAAAGTCAAATGTTCATTTGTTAGAAAAACCCTAACTATATTATCTTCCCTAAAATAACGTTTTATATTTCTTTATTTATATGATTTAAAATCATAATATAAAAATAAGTCAACCTCTATATATATATATACCATAATCAGACCTAAAGCAAAAACTAGAAAACCCAACTACGGTCCATGGAGATGGGAGAGGTTGTCGGAGATGCGATCACCGACACCGTTGTATAGACGCCACTCGAGTGAGGAAATGATGAAGAACATGGCCTCCGTCTCGAGTAGCCTCTTGCCGGCATTTGGAACTCTCATTGGTGATGATTCTCCTCCGCTTAAAAAATATGTAATTGCACCGCAGATACCGGTAAATTCAAATTCCTTAATGTTTACGTTATAAATCAACCCGATAAATTTGGTACTCGATACATTACACATCAAATTATAACAAGTATGATGATAATATAGTATAATAACTACACGAGTTCACGTTATGTCGGGTTTGACCAAGGGAGACCCTGGCTAGGATGCGCAGGTGGTGCCTATGTACGAACAGGTCCGTCCCTTGGGGGGAGCACGCGTAGGGCCCACAAAGAATACGGGGGGCCAATTTTAGTATATAATAGTAGTTGAAAAAAATTTAGTAAATAAAACGGTGAGCACAAAATGTTCAAATGATTGTTAGAAAACGGAAAGTGATTTGGTGACCACAAAATGTTCAAATGGTAACGTTTAATGTTGTATGTGAAGGTCATCCCCATTGGAGCTAGCTTTCACCAAGGTGGCTACAGGCTCTCTCATGTTTCTCGATCTGGTTGTCGACTTGTTCTTCGCCATCGATATCGTTCTAACCTTCTTCGTTGCTTATTTGGATAAATCCACCTATCTACTTGTCGGTGATCATAGCCAGATCGCCACACGGTAAATCAATTAAACCCATTGATCATAATCCAAAACCGTTTCGCTTTCTGATCTCATGTGGATCTTTCTTTAAATTTACAGGTATGTCACCCACATGTTGTTCCCCATGGACATCGCTTCCACGCTGCCGTTTCAGTCCATTTACTCGAAAGCTCCACTGCGGTCAGGTCTTTGGCTTCCTCAATCTACTCCGGCTGTGGCGGCTAAGACGTGTCAGTCAGCTCTTCTCCAGGTACAGTACAGACCCTCATAGGTTCGAATTTGATCGAGCTGAGCCATTGGAAATTCGGCTAATTCATATATATATATGTATTCCACAGGTTAGAGAAGGACACCAGGTTCAGCTACTTCTGGACACGATACATCAAACTAATCTGTGTACATACTTCTACTTTCGAGTTTTGATCAATCTGTTCATCGTTTTTGTTAGAAAACCGTGGTTTATGGAAGCTGTACGTTTATCGTGGTGGGTTTTCTTCTACTTCTGTCGATTTTCATAGAATGATTCGTGGTTACGAGGTTTAACGTTATGATTTCGTGTACTAAAGAGGGATTCGATCAACGAGATGTTGAGATATGCAAGCAAGAACAGACTACCAGAAGGATTGAAAGAGCAACTCAAGTTCAAGACAGCTGAGTTACAGCAAGAAGAAGTCATGGAAGATCTACCGAAAGCGATTCGGTCCAGCATTGCTCAGCTGAGTTAGTCGGTGTACATTATGACTCAGACGCCTACGATTATATAACAATGTATCAAGTAAAAGAATTATCGGGTTTTGAGAATCTTTTTGAAAAACGACATAAAATTTAGGAAAAGTGTTGCAAATTCAAGAAAAGTTTGAAAGTGAAGCCCAACAAGTGATGGAGTTAATAAAATCAAACCGAAGGCTACTCTTGTTAATTCTATCAACTTTTTGGAATTATCTATTTTCTATTGGGGTGTTCGCGGTCCGGTTTGGGCGGTTTAACCCTTTGGACCACAAACCAAACCATACTGGCGGTTTATAAAACTTTCAAACCGAACGGTTTGACATCAACTGCCCAGACCAATCAAATTAGACCACGAAAATGCGGTATGATCTGACCGGTTTAGACGGTTTGGACCTTTAATGGACTTTAACAGATGGAGTTTGGAATCGAAAAAGTGGAAGGAAAGAATTGAATCACTTGGTTGATGTCTTGATGATGTGCGCCAAAATCAAACCATGGATAGATTGATAGAGTTCTTGATGGATTTCAAAATTTGGAGACTGTCAATGTCAAATGTGTCGATATGTTTACTGGTTTAGGGATTTTTAGGCGCCGATTCATTTGGATTTGGTTATGTTAGATGTTAGGCTTTATGTTGGGCTTATGAATATATTTGGGACATAGCCCACAAGTTAAAAAAAAGTTGGGCTTATGAATATATTTGGGACATAGCCCATAAATTAAAAAAAAAGTTGGGCTTACTAATACTATATATATATATATATATATATATATATATATATAGACTTTGGATCATGTGAGACCAGTCTGTTTTCGTAAGACCCATGAGACCAGCATTTTACACTTGAAACTTCACAGCAAAATGCTGTGAAGGTAACTTTTTAAAACCTTCACAATGTTTTTGCTGTGAAGGTTCGACTTTTTTTAAACCTTCACAGCGTTTTTGCTGTGAAGTTTACGTGTAAAAATGTGGTCTCACGGGTCTCACGAAAACAGGCTGGTCTCACGTGAACCCAACCCTATATATATATATATATATATATATATATATATATATATATATATATATATATATATATATATATATATATATATATATATATATATATATATATATATATATCAGTGGAGGTTCAAACGAAAACACCTCCATTTTACAAGAACGTGAGAACACCCTTACATAGTTACACGTGATAAATATGTGATACATATGTCATACATCTTCTTATGAACTCATTTGATCATGATGTCGAACAACTAAGCTTATCACCTCCACGATCATCGGCACTGGTTGTTCATGTTATGTGATTTGTGTTTTCTTTTTCCATTTTTACCCTTCAACGTGTTTAATAATTTTTGAAAATTTTGGATATTAATTTAAATTTAAAAAAAAATCCCATAACATCTCTTAAATTGTGATTTAAAACATAATGTTTGACTTAGAGATTGCTCCCGCGTTCTTGTAAATTACAAGGGTTCTCGTTTGAACTCTTCTCTATGTGTGTGTGTGTGTATTTGGCGGTCGGTTTGGTCCGATCGGATCTATTCATTAAAAAGAATCGATTCAATACATTTCTTATGTACCTATGGGTGCTATGTTGGATTTGAATCARATTTCGGATCAATCTATATTGATTGACTGCCTCCATTATGTTGYTGCTAGCAAATACCACTATTTTTGGTTTTGGCTCTTCCAAATCATTYCCGCAGGAGATCCGGACCCTTTTTTTCTGATCCTTCGATAAAACCGCCCAAAAAAGGTTCCAGGTTGCAGACCGGACCGGACTGTTTGGTTTTGCTATTTTTCAAACCAAACCGCCAAAAAATGGTCCGGTTTGACTTGATTAGGCCGTTTTGAGCGGTCCAATGGTTTTTTTTTATTACCCGTCTTTCAATGTCTCTTGATTCAACAAATACAAAATTTTAGGCTTTGAATCGAATTCATAGTGAACTCAAATTTGAGAAGAAAAATTGTATCTTCAAAGAATGATCATGGATTGGAGATTACACAAACAACATGTGAATAAGGACAAAACAAAAATGGACCTAAAAAAACAACGGGCCAAACATAAAAACCCAATCGAAAAAAGTAAAAATCAGCAAAACTCGCAAAAGCCCAATTAATTAAATTAAATTAAATAATTGTATAAATAAATAATAAAGTGGGTGGCATTCAGGCGTGTGGTAGGGCCCTCGGGCATCGGACTGGGAGAAGAAGTGCAGTGGTGTAGAAAAAGATGGAAAAAGGGGAGCCGTTGGATGGGTGGGAGAATCTACGAATAACAGCCGATGGATCACAAAGAAGATGGATAATCATTTTAAACTATTTATTCAAAATCAATTTAGTATTTATTAATTGAATTTAATATAATATAATTAATTATTTTAAAATCAAACATTAAAATGGATAGTTGCAGGCACTTTAAAACTGGATTAAAGGAACACTATCCATCATGATTGAACTTGGGTGGGTTAAGTTGTCATTTTAATACCCTCAACCTCGGTTAATTTTTTTTAGGTAAAATTAAATTTTAAATTAATTTTCAGATTATTTAAGTTAAGAATAATAACAGCATTTCTAACAGATTTTTTTTAAAAAAAATAGGTTTTAAATAAAAAAAATTCCAATATATTTTACAAAATGAAAATTAAAAATATAATTAATTTTAATATCTAAAATAAAAATTCTAGTGGTTATTATTATTTTCTAAATATTTTAAATGATTAATTTGTTGAAATGAATTAGGAAAAGAAGGGAAAAAGGGTGTTTCCTCCTCCGAAACCCATTTGGGTGAAGCTGAGTTGACACGTGGCAGGAGGGAAGGAGGTGCCAAGTTACAGAGTTAACGGTCACAAACGTCGTTTGTTGTCAGTAGCGACCGAAACTTCCTGACGAGTAATCGCGGATTTGGAAAGTGGATTGTAAAATCAGTAATTTTCTTTAATAATTATTTAATCGTACATTTTCCTGCAACATTTAATTATTTAATCATAAAATCTCTGACCACCAAATTTAATTTTCGGCCGCATTAAACCCCTAATATTCGTTTTCAAGTTTTATTGGATTTCTTCCTCGAAACATGCTTCTTAAACTTGATTCTTACTCATACATATTTTTTATTTTAAAATTAAACCATAATACACTTAATTTTAAAGTTGTTTGACAGAATGATTTGATGCAGAATGATTAAGAGGCTTTCATGATATAATGCAAAATGAAATATAATTATTTTGTAATTGTTTACAATGAAATTAGGTGCTGAATGGTTAAGAAAAGCCCAAGATACAAAACCATTTAGAGGATTTTGGAATCATTAAAGGCAGATGCCGCAGATCTTTTTTTGTCAAACAAAATTCACCTCTTAGCGATTCAGACATTATTTCCTTAATGGAACTATTAAGATATAAACAAACAACCCCTTAGATGTTTTACCAATCACATTGCATCTCAAACACTTTCTTTAAAACGAAGAAGATAAGGATTTTAAGTCAATATTTTGCTTTAGCATTTTCCCCAAAGCTATCTTTAAGATGTTAAAAAGTATGAGAGTTTTTTCTTCAAATTTGGAGAACACCCTCAAAAATGATTATCAAGTGAGACCATCAATAAGAAACTTTGAAAATAAATATTTAAAAATATAAATAATATTTTAATATTATAATCAATGTTGGATTATTCAAAATAGGGAATTTGTTGAAGATCGTAGCCTTTTTATTTTGAGATTTTGACTTTTGGTTCTCTCTGTTTTGGAAAATCTGTTGGAGATGCTCTTAATAAGTGGTTATTTGTTAAACGCTTATCAAATAAGTACTTACCGGATAAATTACCTTATTGGGTGAACATATCAATGACCAAGAATTTTGCCTATAAGATTACAGACAATGATCGAGAGTCTTATTCAGTAAATGAGGCCAGTGACTCTTACTCGATAAGCGTTTACCGGGTGATAAACGTTTACCAACAATCTATTTTGACCAATAGTGTTATCCAATAAGGTACACTACAACAAAATTGGCTTTATAGAATCTCTAATTGTCTAAGCGTCCTAGTAGAATATTTTATTGAACTTATATTTATAGGTCCAAACTATAAAGTGTGTTATTCAAAATGGTTACAATAAGTTTATGAGACGTTTAACAAGTTTTTTATGATGTTTTTAAAACGTCATAATAGTTATTTTATAGAATACTTTTGAGAATTGTCCTATAAATACATTTTTTTATAAGACATTTTTTCAAACAGTGTCATTTAAAATAGTTAATAGACATTTTGTTTTTAAAATCGTCAACAAAAACATGTTAAAACACTTAAAAGTGTCTTATAAACTTAATGTAATACTTTTATATAAGACGTTTTTTGGTTTCATCCGGTAAAATATATTTTGAGGACGCTTTCACATCTTAGATGTCCTATAAAATCAATTAAGTGAATGTGGTGACTCTTGTCAGTAATCGCTTACCCAATAAGAGTTTAGTAAACGACCTCCAAGTTTCCTAAGATAAATGCTTGTTAAAAAGTTCTCGGACGCCCTCTTACAGTTATTTATGTTGCATATATTGATGTACGAATGAGAATAGTTTCAGTGAATTTGTATATTTTTCAACAGTTTACATGTCTACTTGTTATGAATTTTAGAAAGAAGTGAAAAAATATCTGAAATTGTACTTGACTTTGTTCGAGCATGGTTGTAATTTTTTTTTTTTTACTTCTTGAAATGAGTCACATGAACACCACGTTACTACATGTTCTAGGGATGTACATTTTCAATGCATCTTTTATGCATATGTCCAGTTTCTGTATAGTATAATGAATTCGTAAGTACACATTGTTTTGTGCATTTTTTCCATCAGATATAAATTAATTGCGTCCGAGCCTATTCGCTAATGTTAAATTTATTTGAATCTGAATGCAAGTATGTTCAAACTGTATTCCACCTCAGTCTGCCAAAACATACTCTTATATACTTGACTACTCACAATGAAAATTCAAAATGCAAAGTTAACTACATTCATATTCATACCTGCTGTTGACACTGTAAATAATTACCGAGACAATTAAAACATCGTGTCTAGCAGTGGAAGGGTACTACTGAAAGTTAACTAGAAAATGTGAAGAGTTGGGTTCCGGTGAAAACAAAAGTTATTACACGCATTATATAAAAAAGACGGAAATTAAATTTATAAAAATAATTATATTAAAAAATATTATATAAAAATAGAAATATGATGTAAATTACGTTTTAAGTTATAAAATCGAACGTATTTTTTTTACAACATCAACGAAAATTTGACTTTTTAAGCCTTCCCACAAGAAACCGTGTGATGACCACTTTCTCGGTTTCTTAATATTTTATGTAATTTTATGTAATTATAGATTTAGAAAATCTTAATTATCTGAATTAAATTTATTAGGATCGAATAATATTTGGAATATAATAAAATAAAAAATATAAAAATACGAATACAATGATGAAACCACATGGTACAACACTTGATTGCATAAGTTTTTGGCTGGCAAAAACACAATCATTCCCAAACAGGAATAATAAATAAATTAATGGGTAAAATTAGTGTGAAAAGAATACCTTGAGATGGGATTAAGGAATATACACTGACTAAACCATTAGTTTTTTAATTTCGAAAATTGTGATTTATTTCATTTAATAATAATTATATATAATTAATAATTAATATATAATTACAATAAAAAGTTATATATATAAATTAACTCAAAATATCAGAAATATAATAAAACCACAATCAAGGGGCTTGCGGGGCAAATGATTTCAACTATATTCTTTTTTAAGAAATTATTTAAAAAGCATATGCTTACACACGTTTGTACGTATACTTTTTACACCACATGATTTTTTATATATTTTTTTTATATCGTAAAACTTTTAATAAAAAAAGTACAATAATTGAATAAATTGTGATACATGTATTCATACAATTTATTACAAACATGTCTGATAATTGATTCAGATCCTATAGAAAATGAACATATCCTACCGATAAATAGTTAGCTTAGCAATTTTCGGATTACAAGTTAAAATGCAAACAGGGCAGGCCCTGATCACGTGCAGTCCGTGTGGTCGTATAGGGCATCAAAGTTAAAAGTGATATCAATTTGTCATCTATTACTAGTTTTGGGTTTAATAAGTTGAGAATTGGACAACTGAGCTCTAATTATAAAATCAGAGCCAAGGTCTACTAGTGATGAATACTGAAGGCACATCGTGAACCGGTTAACGCTATCATTCCAATAACTCAATCTAATTTCGTTTGTTCTTCAAAGTTCGACTATTTCGATTTTCAAGGCATGGATTTCTCATTCCAACAGATTAACGGTCATGAAATTATATTCAAGAAATCAAAGATGAAAATCTCGAATGACAAATTTCTACTGTTGATTGAACTTAGCGAGTTACTGTGTGAGTCATGTTATGATTTATGAATCTTTGAATATTTTTGTAAAAAAAAGTCTAAACTTCAAACTGATCATTATAAAGTTGGGTCATGTGGTCCTGTGGATTACTGATCTACTAGGATAAGGCTAAGGGATTTTTGTCATTTTGATAATGTGTCTTCCTCTTACATATTGAAATATCTGAGAATTGAAATTTGCAATGCACATGAGCACATCACTATATCAACATAGTTGGAGCACACTGCAGAACATTAACAACATATTGTGATATTATTTTAATTATTAGACACTTATTCTTTGCAATGCACAGTAACATAGATTATGAATTTTAGGGACCGTTTGATCGGTTTTTTATTATGTTCTATATGGATAAAGTTGTCTGTATGAATTAATCTGTTTATATAAGTTGAAAAAGTTTTTGTTTGAGAGAGTTTTTTCGAGATGCAAAGAGCATTTTTTAGTTGGAAGGGACATGTTTGGAATGGAAAAAAAACTTGACTTTCTATACAAAGCTCCCCCCAGAAGCTTACTGGATAAGTCCTTTTCTATATCGTTAAACCACTATGTAACAGTCATGCATAGTTGAGCGAATAAGTTGTTAGTTCTATTAAGTTTATTAAGCTGCTAACAGATAGACTCTTAGCATTTAGTTGTTAGACCTGTAACTTTTGAGTTTATTTTGTGCTTATTATGACAGTAATTTAGATGTAATTTACTATTTTAGTTAAAAATTAATTATAGTTTTCCTTATCCCCATATATTGAAATAAAATTTCTATTTTACTAATTTCAATTTGAAAAAGGAAAAACTGGAAAAGAAGAAAGCACGGTCTTAATCAATGATTTATTTTTTATATCATTCTATATTTTTTATTCGGGGTTTTGATTTTTATGCCCCCGTCCCAGTTGTATTTTTTTTTTATAATTAATAAAAAATCAACATGAAAATGAGACACTTAGTTTGAATAGATTCTAAACTCTTTAAAAAATCATATGTTTCGTTGTTTCATTGACTTATAGATTTTTTTTTCTATATAAGATAACAAAAATCTTAAGACCGATCCTACACAATCGCCTTACAGATCAAGAAAATAAGAATTTATTTGAGCTTTACTATATATAAAATATTATGTAATTAATTAAAAAAAAATATATATATATATATAATATATCTCATAATAAAAATATCGATAATATATTTGATTTGATAAAAGGAGAACAATTTTTGAAGCAACACGTGGTGTTATATGTTTCTAGTCTTTTTTTTCTTTTTCTTTTTTTATAAAATATGTTTACCACTAGCTTTATAAAGCCTATACAACCAGTAAAAGAAAAGTAAAAAGGAAATTCCACAAAACAATGTGCCAAATGCCAAATCACACTATTTTTGTTTTTAAATAATAAAATAAGAGTAAACTTTACTTTTCGTCCTTGACGTTTGTCGCTTCAAACGTTTTTAGTCCTTCAACTTTGTTTTAATAGATTCATCAATTACATTTGGTAACTTGTAATGATTTTTGTCCCTCCGCTTAATGACTGTTAGCTTTTTCCGTTAAGTCATAATAAATGGGAGTTAATTTGGTCACTATAGTTATCTTCTTAATTGTAAGTTAAAATTTTCAGCAAATATATTATATATGTTATAATATTACTAGAAGGGTACTCGCGCAATACAATGAGGTACGTCTTCATTTTAATAAATCATTTTATTTTTTTGTTTCTTTTGATATAATACGGTTTATGTGATTTTGAGAAATATAATATTTACACTTTTGAATAAAAATAAATTTAAAGATATCGTAAAAATTTGAAAAAATATATCGTTATTATCTATACTATATTATAATGCATTTGGCTAAAACTCTTAAAAACTCTTAAACTCTTAAAACTCTTAAACCCGTTCATCCTTATCCGATTTCATCACATAACTGAATTCGTGTAACTAACTGCAGATAAACACAATCAAATACAGGATAAACATCTTATTTTAAATATAAAAAATCTAAAATATAATTAGAA
>NC_037542.1:14518271-14519577 GCF_001531365.2 Cynara cardunculus var. scolymus | reverse complement strand
AAGCTTTAATAAGTTGTATTTATTTATAATTTATTTGTAATATTAAATTTTAAATAATATATATTAATAAATAATATTTTATATATAAAAAATTATTTTAAAGAGTTTTTTCAAATTTTTTATAATATAGCATAGATCATTCTAAAAACTAAATGAAGAAGGATGACCACCGATGACCGAACCAACCCCCTTTTTCACTCACGAGATGAAAAACTTGCTCCCCTCTCTCTCTCTCTCTCTCTCTTTCTTGCAACCTACGACCTCTTGTGACCAGACTCCGATGTGGTCATAGCAGAACTTGAATGGACGACCGATTTCATCTTCATCTTCTTTATCATGCTTTAGATTTAGATTTTATTTTGTGAATCTAAATTCCATCTCTCTTTCTATTAGTTTTGGGGTTGATTTTGACTTTTGCTTATTTTAGGGTTTAGATTTGATTAGTTTTAACTTTTAGTGATTTGAGTCGGAGGGTTTTGATTTTAGGGATTTGAGTCAAGATTTAATTTTAGCGTTTTGTTGTTGATTTTCTTGAGATATTGGATGTGTGTTTGAGTTCGTATACTTGGATTTATGTTTGGATCGGACGAGAGTGAACAGTGGAGGAACATTATGGTTCAAGGACGATGGTATTTTGGTTTTTTTTTGGAGCGTGAATGATGGTGGTTGAAACCGACGAACTTCTTTCCCACCTCGATGAACTTCTGATGTAGCCTGATCCGACTAGGAAAAAAAATCAGGAAGATAAACATAGAAACGAGAAGGTAGGGTTTTACCGGAGAAAAGGGTGTCGGAGGTTAGCCGGCGAAGTGTGAAGGTTGTCGAGGAAGACAAAGGGGGGTGTCGGAGATACACACATGACACGTATCTAATATGTATATATGGGAAATGTTCATTTGATAAAAGCTCTAAATATTTGTGGTCAATATTTGTGCTTTTGAATGCATCACTTATTAATTTTTTACATTGTTCATATATGAACTCCTTAACATGTGAACAATCTAATTAATTTACAAATCAACTTACAGGTTTATATATGAACCAATTGATTAGTTCATGTGAAAATCACATGGGTTCATTATCGTTTATTTGTAAAAGTTAGGAAATTATTCCCCTTATTTTTTACATTGCCATAAATTTTAGTCAGTCAAAATCGTAATTATTAATCAGTCAAATCCAATTTTTATCATATAAAAGACTAAGATCAGATTTTTACTTTTCAATTATTTACCAATTCTCAAAATAAGTATATATATATATATATATATATATATTATACACACACTAAATGTATAATATAATATAA
>NC_037542.1:14510335-14517601 GCF_001531365.2 Cynara cardunculus var. scolymus | reverse complement strand
GAAACCCTAAATCGCCGAAACCCTCAATCGAGTTATGCAAAACAGCAAACATGAATCAGAAACCCTAAATCGCCGATTGATGAAGGATAGGTAGGGTGCGATGGTGTACCTGATGTGACAAACCCTAGATCGTTCAAACAGCAAACAGCCGATGGAAAGGAAATCGTCGATGGAAAGGAAATCGTCGATTGATCGGACTGCCGTCGCCTCTGCCGTCGCCCATCGCCTCTGCCGTCGCCGGTCGCCTCGCCGGTCGCCGATTGATGAATGGAGGAGCGATGGAGAGGTAGGGGAAGGCGGGGAAGGAAGCGATGGTGAGGGTAGATTAGTAAAAAATACCMTGTTCTACTTAGTTCCAGGGGGTAAGGTAGAACACCCGTGTCCCATCCTTGTTCATGTTAGTTCTACTTAGTTCCATTTAATAACACACCAAACATGGGACAAGTGTGTCATGTTCTGTCCTGTTCCACCTTGTCCCACGCATCAAACGCACCCTTATTGTTATTTTCGTTCTTATAATTTATAATCTATTGTTGTTTTCATCTATGAGACTAAATTTATTAAAATTCTCCATTTAAATTAGGATTTGTTTTTATTTTCTTTTTGGTTTATTATTTTTTTTTGGTATTTTAATGTTTTTGATTTAATCAAACTATATATTTTTTTGATAAAAATTATACACAAAAAATTATTTTTTTTGCTATTATTTATGATAAAGTAATTAAATATTTTCCATACAAATAATTGCTTTATATTTTTGATCATCATAGTTTTAGTTTCTTGTTAGTTCGATTTCTGTCACAAACTTAATCTAAATGCAAGTCGTTGAGTACCTTTTACATGATAGTATTTTAATTCTTTTTTCTTTATTACCGGATTAAATTAATTTTTTTTAAGATCAAACAATTAACTATATTAGGTTATTTTTATCAAATAAACATATGCGATTTTACCAAAAAAAAAAAAAAAAAACAAGTATATTTGATGAACCAAAAAATAAATCAAAAAAGTTTAAAATATTCTAAGTTAATGGATTAGTTTTAAAATATTTAATCTCAGGAACAAAAACAATAATAAATTACAACAACAACCATCATCCTTGATTTCTTTCTCACGGAAACCCTAGCTCAACTTCCCGTCACATTGTCTACTTCTTGATTCCCCATGCACTTCCTCGTGCTTCGAGCAATCTCCTTTGACTTCCTACTTCGATCGATATCTTCGTAGGCTTCTTTCTTCTTCTCCCTTGACGTAATTGCTCTGATTTAAGATCATAATTTATGTGTATTGCACATGAAGTGCATTTACGTCAGTTAATAATTTTTCAAAAGATTATCAAATTTTCCAAAAGAATTTAGTATTCTAATAAGAGCCAAATTGAAAACAAATTACAATAATAAAAAAATATCACATAATAACCGTAGATAAAAGACCACATCCATAATTTAGTGGAGTTTTTTATTAAAATTATTTAGGACTATTCCTAGATTCGTTTCCAAATTAGGAGTAGACACTCCTTTAAAGCATATTCCAAAAATAACATGGTTCTAGGGAATTGCGCCCATCCATTTTTATTATATTTATTTGTTCCTATTAAAAATACAAAATAATAAAGACAAAATAACATATCTGGTTAACAAGGCTCGATCCACTCTATTGGATACGGTGATACAGAGCACAGTTTGTTCCTTCGTTTTTGTGTATAAAGTTGTAAAAAGTGTTACTGTATCAGTATGTTGTGTACAACCGACACAAGTTTCTTTTTTTTGGATAAGTGCAGGTTTGAATCTTGGTTTTTAACTTTTAAATTAAGATTTGTTATGTTTCTGAAGAAAAAAAATGTATTAAAAGACTCGAACATAGTATCTCACGTACGAAAAGCAAAAAGTTAACTAACAAACCGATGATGATTTTATTAAAATGATATATGTATATATATTTGTTTCTTATAGTCAAATGATGTCGCTACTTGAAAATCTTCCTAGGTCTGCCTCTGTCGATTAACATAATGAAAATTCAATAATTGCAATTAAAGATAATCCAAGAGAGAAAAAAAATGTTCAGAAATTCAAATGAAGTTGAAATTTGTAATAGGAGTCTGTTGATTACCGTAAATCACTTTTCATATCCACAATTAGATATTTAAGGAACCCTAACTTAATAAGGTCTTTTGTCGGAAAAGGGTTAGAATTAGAAAATGGGGTGAACCATTTGCTACCAATGGAGAAATGCTTCTCATATTGAATTGAGATAAGTGGATTTACACCAATAGAAACCATAAATCTCATACACAATAAAAGGGATATAATCCATTTTCTTATTTTTAGATAGGAAATATAGTTTGTTTTTCCGTTCTATTCTATTTGATCATCGATATTCGAACATTGTTCTCTTTCCTTTGTTCTAGTTCATGATCTGAACGAGTCATATATACACCCTAATACATGTTTCTACTAAGATATATATATATATATATATATATATATATATATTGACCGTTAATTTGAATAATAAACCGTTGTGATATAATGATATTTAAAAATTAATTATTAAATTAATATTTTTAATTAACATATGTGAACAAAATATCAAAGGGTATTTAGGTAAAAAGTAATTTGTCTTTGATACACGAGTTGTCAGACATATGAACAACTTGTGTATATCTTCAAACCACATCAAAACAAAAAAGATTAGACATATGAACAACATGTGAACCGTATGAACATCTTCTGTATATTCAGGAGCCAACTCTGTTGTATGTACATGAATACCTATGAACCAAGGCATCTAGGGCTGTGTGTTTTCATATGTGTTCACATGTTTTCACATGTTCTGTGTATGTGTGTGTGTATGTATTCATATGAACATCTAGCGACTTGCATATACATGAACACTTATGAATCATTGCTACTAAGGCTGTGTGGTTTCTGATGTGTTCATATGTCAAGATGAGAATTGTCGATGAAAATAAATGTGAATTATAGAACATGAACACGTGTGAAATCCCAATGCCAATATTGCATCATGATCAATTGTGATATTTTCAGATTTGTAACTCCCAATTAATTATTTGGGAGTTACATAAAATGACAAATTACTTAAATACATTTGTATTTAATACATGAGTTACATTTGAACCAAAGGAAAAGATGAAATATGATTGGTTGAGTTTGGTTAACATAGTTAACACAAAAAATTGGTTAGTATTTAAACCAATTTCTATCTCTCTCTCTCTCTCTCTCTCTCTATATATATATATATATAATAAGTATTTCTAAACATTTGCATGTACATCATAAATTGTTTATGGGTAAATTGCTATTTATGTGTATTTTAGTCATGTGATTTGCATATGCCATTTTCCCCTACGGAAGTTTGGTTTTTTATGTGAAATGTATTAATTGGAAGGTTGTACTCTTCAATTAAATAATAGTCCTGTTTGTTTGCCTTCTAATTCGCCAAACAAAATCATTACTCTTATAACATCATAGGTTAATCGTATCAGATATCGTTTGTCTTGTCCAGACACAGATTCACGGTTTTAAAACGCGTCTGATAGAGGAGGTATCCAGTCCCTTATAAGACAACATTTGTCCCCCTCCCCAAATGATGTGTAATCTTACAAATGTCACGTTTCAATCTTAAAACTATAGACTCATGGGTGAAATTGAGATCACAATTTGGTGCTTCCAACTTTCCTAGGATTTCTTAGTACTTTTTAGCACGTTTGGTATGATCATACCAATTATATCGACTTGTTCATTCATATATTAAATAAGCGAGTCTTGGATCTTTATATATTCTACGAAAAGATCTAAAAACCATGTTGTCAAACCATGTTATGTTAGTTGAAAGCAATGATAGACCATTTGATAGGCCAAACCGATCAAGTTATTCGATACAATTTTGGTCACATGTTTCCCTAAGATGGAAGCAAAAGGTTGTGTATCTTTATCAATTTGGTAACCGATCTGTAGCCCATTGTAAGTCACATCCTTTCCAAGGACGCTACCAAGAAAGGGTCTCAAGAGATCAACCATGCGTATAATGAAACGTACAAATCAGATACATTCAAAAATCAGCTTTTTCATGGCTAGTAAGAACTAGATACTGTACAAAAAAAAAGCCCATGGTGAAAGAAAAAATTTCCATGAACACGTTTCGCAAACCCTGTAGATAGAGTGTCATAAGCGTGTTGGGAGTTTTGTTCAATGGATTAGAACCACTGAGAGAATGTCTTTTTAAGAGTACTGCAAGACAACCAACAATACATCTTTCAGTATTATGGTGTCATAATCTATATTAAATTAAACTTGTTGGTCTGTCATTCGAGAGTGTGCTCCAAGGAGCTTAATCACCGAACATCGATACATATGGTATCGAGTTCAGTACTCTACTGTAAAAAATAAAGTGAACGATCATTAAGCTATGAAATACATGTACTCCGGTTAACGTATATCCTCAGAACGTAAAGTTATATTTAAATATCCACATAAAAAGCGAGAGGAAGAAAAATATCGACAACCGTCTTGATACATAAATTTAATTTTATGTAGTAGGGCCCATAATATGATTGATATATGGTTTTTTCCTTAAAAACAATTATTCTCACGCTTAAAAATATAATTTATTAAAAAATTTAATCTACTAATCAGATACCTAAAATTCTTTTCAATCAGACAAGATCAGAACATAATATTGATGCACTATACTGAATCTCTTAAATGTTTTCTGATAATTACTGAAATGTTAATAAATAATTTAGAAAATAGTCTATTTTTCCAATAACTCAAAATAACGACAAAAAAGTATTTTTTTTAATAAAAATAGAAATTGAAAATTATTACGTACGTATTTGGGTGAGGAAATATGATCAACGGTACCCATCACGATCACATCAAGACGAGAGCATAAAAAAAGTATAATTTAAGCAATGAAATGATATAATAATTTTTGCATTGGAGGGTCCGACCTCAAATGAACTACAAAGAAAATTACAGATGTAGTTTCTTTTTGGGTTATTTTTTAGCTTAACGATAAAATAGATGTCGAATCTTGTAGTTTAACATCTTTAATTATTTTCATGAAAGATACTGGTAATGTATGAGTAATGCCTATAATAATACAGGTTGTGAGTTTGATCATTCTAACTACGTTTTTGCTGTTAATATTCTCAGGAATAACATTATAAAGCCTGTGTTAATGCCCTGGGCCAGTTATGGAGTCTAAAAACGGCATGACCTAAAAACCTACGATCTCCATGTGGAATGATAATCCAATCATCCCACTCGTATCTGATTTCAATTTTAGATTTGGTTTCAAAATATTTAAGTGCACCCATCAAAATCAAGCGGGTGCATCTTTCAGAAGTCTGTAGCCTCCTCACTTTATTATGAATAATTGTTTACGTGATATTACATTAGCGTTGTAAATAGGGTTGAAAAACAAACCGAACAAACATGAACATAGGTTTATTTGTGTTCGTCCGTTTAACTTAACCGCACAAAAGAACGGTAAACAAACAAAACTTTCTGTGTTCGTGTCGTTAATTTAACTTGACCGAATAAATGAACGAACGTAACTTTTTATATTATTGTTCGTTCGTTAAGATGCTAAATAAACGAATGTAATAACAGAATTTTTTGTGGTGATATTTGTTCGTTAAGTAAGAAAACGTGTTTGTTTGTGCTCGTTCGTTAAGAAAATTAGTTTGGTTGTATTTGTTCGTTAAGATGCTAAACGAACATAAATGAATGAACTTAAACAAACATAAGTTAATAAACAAATAAAAAACAATTATTACTACTTATCATTTCATTCCTCTTAAATAATATAACAAAATGTAAAACCAGGTAAATTTAGGGGATGGAATAAAAAAAGAATTCTAAATAACTTAATTTAATTATTAATTTTACATATTAATCTATACACCTAATAAATAAGTAACTTGGGTGACACGTGTCATCTTCTGGTGAGTCGGTTATCTTATTTTTCCGTCTAAACATGTATCTAGACACAATTTACATTAGTGGTTCAAAGAAGCCTATTTGGTTGACATCCGTCCCTCTAAAAATGTATTTTTTTTTTATCGTGGTTTAATTGATTTCCCTACTAAATGAGACTTAGTTCAGACTAATTTTCTTCAGCTAATCTGACAGCTTATTGTTGACAATATTCAGCTTGTGTTTTCAGCTTATCGTGACAGTTTTCAGCTATCACTGAAGAGGCAGCTTTCAACTTATCGCTGACAGCTTTCAGCTATCACTTGCTGATGTTGTCAATAAGTTTTGTAAGACGAGTTTTGTTAGTTAACATGTTGGCTATAAAAGGTTTTTTTTGCCAAAAATATGTCTATATTTGTTCAAAACAACACACTTAATTTTATTCTAGGGTAAACTTCATTTTAACTAATTATTGATATAGTTTCATTTCTAAATTCAAGTATGAAGAGTGATTTTTCATAGTCATTATTCAAAGTTATACTTCAGAGTTATTTCAAGAGTATAAGTCTGAAATATCATCGTACTTTCGATTATCATTCATATCTGTAAGATAAGTTCCTGACATGATTTAATTTTTTCAAATTACCACGTGTAGTACACGGGATCAAACTTAGTATCATAATATATAAATATATTTTTATATCTAAACGAAAAAACATAAGTATACATAAACGAACATTAACGAATACCAAAGAATGAACGTTCACAAATGTAAATGAACGAATAAGGTCATTGTTCTATGAACTAAAAACTGTGTTCATTTTTATTCGTTTATTAAATAAACAAACTTCTCGTCGAACAGTTCGCAATATATTCGATTCGTTTACCGCCCTAACTATAATTAGAACAATATTGTTTGATGTAACTTTACCCTTTTGACGTCATTACTTTATTTTTAAGATTATTCAAGCATCATTCTTAAATAAACAACGAAAACCCGTGATTTAAGTTGACGAAATAAAATCGACATTTTTAAGGGTTTGCAACCCCCCCCCTCTCTCTCTCTCTCTATATATATATAGAGAGAGAGAGAGAGAGAGGATCGTTCAAATAAAAACCACCTAATTTGTACAAAACCGTGAAAACCACATTCAACCAATCATAATTTTTCATTTTGTTCATTTTTTTGTAATTATGAGAGGTTGATTAACCATTTTTATTGTGGAGGGTGTTAATCATGGATATTATCATCTTCATTATTTTAATTTTAGAGAAATACATGAAACAGTTTCATTAAATATTATATGAAACAATTTCATAACCA
>NC_037542.1:14485725-14510080 GCF_001531365.2 Cynara cardunculus var. scolymus | reverse complement strand
TTAATAAAAAGGGTGCATTAGTAATTTTAAAAAATTGACAACGCATTAAATCTTCTATAAATTGTATCAACATCCCTAAAAATCATCAACCCCTTCTTTCTTCGTATGCAAATTTCTAATTATTTTGACCAACCATGTCGTTGCATCCACCGTCCATTTAATTTGACCATCAAACCTATATGAAAATTATTTAACTTTTTCTCCAAGCTTATACGACACCTTATTCACATCCTTCACTTACATTAGGTTTTAACATTCGACGCCATCCTTTACCGTTTTAACATCACTGTCACCATTTTCTCTGAGCCCTTCCTTTTCCCTCAACTCCAGCCATCACAACGTCTCCTCATTGTTCATCATATGCCCTTCCTAAAACATCGATTCCCATAAAACTCGATCAACCATGATTTTTCTTTAACCCCAGATCTACATCGTACCCAGATCAAAAAAAATCTAGATCTGGAAAATTTACATGGTGGCGATAAAAACATCCAGATATCAAAATCTGCATCAAAGAAATTTTTTGAAAAGTCCAGATCTGAAAAATCGAAAAATTCTAGTACTACATCAAAGAAAATTTCTGATAGCTAAAGCCTGAATTGTTTCATTCTGGTAAAATCATTGGCTATAAATAAAGGTTCTATCTGTTAAGGTTTGGTATCATAGTGGTATTACAGTTGGTATCACAGTGGTACCATAGTTGATACTATATTGGGTATCACAATGCATCTTGTATGTAATCGTTTTTACAGTCTCGAAATGTACTTGGTATATTCTAGGTATCGCATTGTATGTATTTTGGGTATCACATTGTGTATCTTGTCTTTACTAGGTGTTGGAATAAGGTTTACCGGATGTTGAAGGTAGGAGAGAGAGAGAGGAGAGATAATATTTTTAAAATATCTAAAATACCCTTTAATTAAAATTTTAAGTCAAAAGACTTGGGATCATATGAGACCAACTTGTTCGTGAGACCCGTGAGACCATTTTTTACATTTGAAACTTCACAACAAAATGTTGTGAAAGTAACATTCATAGTGTCTTTTTGTAAAGTTCGTCTTTTTTTTTTATCTTCACAGCGTTCTGCTGTGAAATTTCAAGTGTAAAAAAGTGGTCTCACGGGTCTCGGAAAAACAAACTGGTCTCACATGAAACCCACCACATATATATATATATATATATATATAGAGAGAGAGAGAGAGAGAGAGAGAGAGAGAGAGAGAGAGAGGTTGGTTATTATACAACACTTGTCATTTGTGCAACCAATAAAACTCATTCTCAACCGTCCATTTCATTTGATTAATATGTGATTTCATAGAAGTTTTGATTGTTTCCTAATATAAAGTATTGATTATAATTAATGAATCATATTCATCTTCCATAAATATTTAAATCATAATAAATGAACTCTCATTATTTCTATAAATCTCTCAATTTATTAGGTTGCATTGGTTGTACAAATGCGATGATTTGTATTTGAAACAAACTATCTCTCTCTCTCTATATATATAATTTGAAATGTAAAAAAAGGAGTTATGTTATTATTTTACAATAAAAGAATATAACTTAAAATAAGTTCAAAGGTAGAACATGTTTTAGAAAGAAAAAATAAATAAACCACATTAAAATGAAAAGGAGTTTGTTTTGATTTGTGATCTGAGAAACCAACTTCTAAATTCTTTGAGGATCCTGAAAGTAAAAAATGTATGACATCACTTGTTTAAAACCTAAAATTATCGTAAAAATTTACTATTTCTCTTCCTATCCCCATCCTCAAGTCGTCGTTGTCCAAACAACAACTGCTCATACACATACAGTAAATCCAATATCTAGTCTCAATGTAATTGGCTCATCCTCATCTCTTGGATCATTCACCTCCTTTTACGTTTGCAAACACAACAATTTAGATTAGTGCCACTGTTACTCTGTTATCAATCAACATCAGTAGCAAAGTGACGCTGTAGATAGTAGCAAGCCAACAACCAATTGCACCCAGACAACAAATGCGTTAGAAGAAAATACCCCAAGAACACATGTTAATAGTGTGCGGCTAAACGAGCAACCAACCAAGCAACATGAACAGAGAAATGAAAAAAGGAATACGGGTCACCGACGTTTATGCTAATGTTACAGAGAACAGTTACTTTTTTAACGTACAGTTTAAATGTTGAGTTTTTATCATTGGATTAATCAATCAATTGATTTTTATCATCCAACTCATCATAAATCTTATCCATGTTAGAAATTAACTTTATTTTAGAATTTTTTAGAAGGTGGGTGCTAACCTAACCATGGTTAAAATAGAAGGGTGAGGAGGAGTAGGTGTGGTAAAAGTAACGGAGATTAACGGAGAAGAGGGGGGATTTTGTCCGTTAGTAGCATTTATTACCGAAAGAAAAACTTGTGTCAGTCAGGAGACTGGGGCCCACATTTTTATGATGGGGCCTAAGCTATTTTGTCGTTTTCTGATTATTCATCATGGCCTCCATAAAGCCATATTTTTTTTTTACCTTTTCCTTTAAAATAATTCGGAAAAATAAATTCCATGCGTAAGTAAATGAACGCATTCAAAATTTTATATTTATTTCAAACAGATTAATGTGTTATTTATTTTCTTCTTAGTAGTTTCATTAATCGATTATTTCTAAATTATTAATAAATAAATCCTATTTAGTAAAAAAAAGATCTGTCTTTTAATATTTTTAAAACTCTTTGAATGATTTTGTATTATAGATATCCCTTAAACATTCAGCATATTAATTTTAGTGTAAACAATTATATTTTATTTCATATTATATCATGAGAGCCTCTTAATCATTATGATTACTTAATCATTCTGTACCAAATCATTTAACAACTGTTAAATAGCTTTAAGTTAAATTATAAATTAAAAATATAAAAAATAGGTTTTAATGTTAAAAGAAAATTAACCTACACAAAAATTATTATATTATTTTTAAATAATAACTCTTGAATATATATATATATATCTACAAAAATATATTTTGAATTTATTTTTCATAGAATAAGGTAATAATATTTGTCCACTATAAAATCATTGGCATAAGGTAATTTAAGTTTAGAAAAGTTTCTTCAAAAACATGATATAGTTTTGGTAATTCTAAGTACTCTCTAAATCTTTTTAATCATCATATATAACAAAATTAAAAATCTTAAAAGGGTCTTTGTAAAATTTCCAAGGCCAAATCAAATAATTAATAAAAATTATTAAGAATCAGTTATATTTATCCAATCATTAGTGGGATTTTTATAAAAAGCTGCTTTTTATATTTTTTGTCATATCAATTTCAACTTATTAAATTAAGAACTTATATAAAAGTTCATAATGGTAGGTCTTATGAAAACCTGTTTTGTGTGTCTCGTAAATCTTTTCAACATCAGTGATATATATATATATATATATATATATATATATATATATATATATATATAAAGAGAGAGAGAGAGATTATAAGGTCAAGAAAACTAACAAAATCTCATTTAATACAAAGTTGAAGGTAAATGAAATTTACCCAACAATTTGAATTGTAAAATTGTCAAATAATCACACTTCTATCTCTCCTTATTTTTTTTTTTTGAAGTATATAATATTTATATACGACAAATATAACAAATAAAGTTACACACTTTTCTCACTTTATGATGAGGTTTGAACTCGGACCTCCTTGGAGTCAAAGACTATGATATCGTTAGGGCAAAAACCCTCTGTTCTCTCCTTAATATTATAAATGTAATAAATCTTAATTTTTTAATTAAAATAAAACACTATCTTTTTTATTCTAAAATTACTTCAATTACAATAAAAATTTATATAAAAAAAGTATCTTATTATTTTAAATTTAATAACCCCTATTATATTTTGAGATCTTCTTTAAATATTACATGTCTCACATGAAATATTATGTGATTTAACTCATGCATTTTTCTGTGTAATAATATCAGGTTGTTTTATATTACTGATATTATGTTGTTTTATAATATGAATTAATATTTATATATAAATTGTATGTTCACTGTATTATTTCACAATATAAAATAACATTTCAATCTTAACCAACATAAAGACAGACAAATTATATCAGAAGAAAGAACATTTTCTTAATTTGACATTTTCTTAACGAATATATATATATATATATATATATTCGTACTTTTTTTATGGGTCCTTTTATTGTGATGGCCATTTTTATTAATGCATTTTAATTCCATACATTGAACAAGCTTTTAAGTACATACACATAGAAGACTCAAGTTCTCGTGGTGACTTTTTATCACAACTGATATCATGTAACATAACAATTATTTAGTCCTACATTACTAGAACAGTTATTATATATTTATGTTTATTGTCCTTCACGATCACATGATATTCAACCTATACCAGTAAAAAAAATTCTATAACTTTCGTATTTTCTCCTTCTACTTATAACACGCGTAAGGAATCTATGCTAACCAATACTTCGAAATAATTACACTACACATACAAACTAACAACAGCTTTTACAGTTTTACTTGATTTCACTGAAATAATTTACCTGACACATATATTATTTATTTAATATATTCTTGTAACAAAAGCCTTATAATTTAATCTTTTGATTGTGACATAAACCTATGCTTTACTAATCCAATAATTTGATTTTTTCTATGCTTTTTTTGTCATATTTTATTAGTTACAATGTATATAAAAATTAAAATTAAATGAATAATATGATTTTTTAAGGAAAGAAAAAGACTTTTTTTTTTTAAATTGTGAAAATTTAGAATAAAAACAAGAAATTGATTTGTAGTTCATGTTCATTTATGTACAAAGCTTTTTTAAAAGTTGTTTAAATTCCTTCTAATTTGAGTTACAGTTTCAATTTTGCAATCAAGAAAGTAGTTCTAAATTAAATAATTCTCTCATTTTTTTTGGATTTTCCAAAAATAAATAGTTTTTTTTATTTAAATGAGTATCATTTAATACAACTACAGTCTTTTTCATTATGAACTGAAAAAGGGAATTAATTAAAGTAAGATCATTGCAAATTACTGTGTGAATGTATGTAAGTAATAGTGTAATACTACTACTGTGGGTGTATACATATACAAGAAAAAAGAGTATTAGAGAAGCTCATTGCTTCTCTGATTTTGATGCAGGAGAGAGAGAAAGAGAGAGAGCAGTACTGTACAAGTTTCACACAACCAAAGAGAGGGAGAGTGGGGAGTTGAGAAAACAATTTCTGCATTTTGAGGGTCTTTCTCTTCTCAAACCTCATCTCTGTGAAGTTTTTTTAGGTGGGTTTTCCCCCAAATTTCATTCAACTAAACCAAAACCCCATGATTCTTGATCCATTTCTCCACTGCATTTTTGGGTATTTTACTTGCTTTTTGTAGAGAATGCTTTAGTTTACTCTTGAAGTTGTTTGCCGGCCCTTTTGTTCTTTTCACTAACTTGATCCTCAACGATCATCTGTCTTTGTGTATGATGCATCTTTGGTCATAGATTTCTTCAGTTTTGTAGCTTGATTGATGCATCTATGAGTATTTGATGATTATGCCTCATTTGGGAACGAACTCAAAAAGTTGTGGGCTTAATCTGTTCATGAAATGATAATCTTTTGAGGTTTGAATGATTCATTTTCTTGATGTTTCTGCAGATCTTTTTAGATTGTAATATTAAGCAGGTTTTGGGTATCTTTCGATCTTCAACACAATCAAAGTTTAGAACCCCTCCTCTTGATGTTTGACTATTTTGACCATATTCCTTGACATTTTGTTTTATAGAGCCTTGTGGGTACTTTGTATATTTGATCGTCTTTTATCTGTAATGTTTTGTTGATAACCTGATGCCTCTATTTATGCATAATGCACGTTGATTGAATGCATTCTTGAGTCATTATCCATCATGTTTGATTTTAATCAAGGGTTTTTGTTCCTTTTCCGATGGTGTTCTTGAAACCTGCATTTGATCGGGTTCTTTTGACCTTATTGCTAGGATTGGATGATGATTTCTGAATTAGGGTTTTGTGGGTGGTTCTTGATATTTGCATTTGAATCTATTTTCTTGAATATTAAATCTCAAGGGTTTTCTTTTGGTGTTCTTTTCAACAGGTTGTTTGAATATTTGTGAAAAATGTTGAGGAAGAGGACCAGATCACACCAGAAAGATCAACAAAACATGGGTCAGGCTCAACATCTGATTCCTGATTCTTATTCTAATGAGTCTTGTTATTCAAATTCTGATGCTTTCTTGAAACAGAAACACAAAACCAATTCCTTTTTCACTGTTCCAGGTCTGTTTGTTGGGCTAAACCCTAAAACCTCAGAATCTGATTCAGTTAGAAGCCCCACTTCTCCTTTGGATTTCAAGGTTTTTTCAAAACCAAACCTTGGGAATTTGCCAACAAGGGCTTCTAAACAGAATGAAGCAACTCAAAAGAGTTGGGATTGTAACAAAGTAGGCTTAAGCATTATAGAATCTCTCGAGGATGAGATGAAACCCTCTGCTGGAAAAATACTTCGCTCATCGGACAGTAAGAACATTCTTTTCGCACCCCAAATGAGAATTTTGAACAATCCAAGTTTGAAAACTGCCAGTTTTGATCCTTTCGACTCACTATCGAACTCACTCCCTAAGAATTATGCAATTTTCCCTTTTACCCAGATCAAGAAATCCAATCCTAAACTGATTAATCCGTTAGCACAAGAACCATTTGCTAAGTTTTGGTCTCATTCGTTGGATTCTGCAAATCTTGGAGCAAACTTGACCAGTTTAACAACCCGCCCGACCAACCTTAGTACTGGTTTGTCAAATGGACAGAACCTCGGGAAAGATTTAGTGGCGTCCCTTTCCGCAAGTGAGATTGAGCTTTCCGAGGATTATACATGTGTTAGAAAACATGGGCCTAACCCTAAAACAACTCATATCTTTGGTGACTGTATTTTAGAGCGTCACGATGATGAGTTCATTGCTAAATCTCCCAAGTGTGAAGAAAATGAGATTAAACCCTCTGAAGTCCTGACTTCATACCTCTCTGATGATTTCTTGAGCTTTTGTTACTCTTGCAAGAAGAAGTTGGAGGGGGAAGACATCTACATGTACAGGTATGGCTCTAAACCCTGTTCTGCTTTTAATCAAAACTTGTTTTTGGCTACAAATTGTTGTGAAAATGTGGAAGAGGATGCGATCTTGTTCAAATTATATAAACATAAAAAACAATCAAACTTTGGTGTTTTTGTCCAATATCACTCATTCATGTAAGTTATAGCATTCTTTTTTTGCATTTTCACAAAATGTTATATACGAGAGGAAGTTTGTGAACATTTTGTGGATTGTATCGTGAAATAAGGCTGACCCTGATGCAGCAAATACTTGCGGTTGCTCCAAGATTAATGAACATTTGAAAACTTGATAACGTTTTGAGAAACTCATGGTTCTTTTTCTCCGTCTATTTTTTCTGCTTTTAGAGGTGAGAAAGCATTTTGCAGTTGGAATTGCCGGTCAGAGGAGATTCTGATCGAGGAAGAGATGGAGAAAAACAACAGGGAGGCGGGTGCATCTTCACAAATTGAGATTATCCCCAAACTGGAAAGCTGTGAGGAACTTTTTGAGACCTCCATGTTCATCGCTGCATAAAAGGAGAGAAGAAAAAAAAAAGCTGGTATTTTTGCATATTTGTTAACTGTCCAATCGACCACTATGCCTATGAAGAATGAAACTCAACGCCATGACATATAAGGGGAAACCACACCATTGATTACCCGTTCGATAAGAGCTGTATTTCTTGTTTTTTTTGGCAGCCATGGATGATCTTATTTGAAGTGTGTGGTGTCTCTTTACATGTTATTGAATGTGTTTCATGTTTCATGGTCTTAGTGGGGTGATTGGTAACTGCTAAACCAGCTAGTTTTGTGTCTTTATTTCCTGCACTATTTTGACATTGATGATATCTCTGAGACCTCTTTTTTTAGAGTCTTAAAATGAGAATGAAATGGTACTACTAGCCAAACCCCCTTCCCCCCCCCCCCCCCCTTCTTTTTCTTGAACTCATTGTAAGGAGTTGATGTATAAGCCTCCAAATCGAGTATTTGAATGAATATAAATGATCATTTTACATACTGCTAGCAATCAAGTCTTCATCTTGAATCTTGTTCATTTATTGGCATTTTGATTACATGGATGAAGATTGTAATAAAAAAGGTCCAAGATTTGATGTGGGTTTGGTTTCTCCATCCATCATTGTCCCTTCTTCCATGAAAGTCCATGGATGAAATGAACTTGCAGAGTTGGCCCCTCACCCATGTGTGCATTATTGTTATATATCTTTCTTCCGAACACTCAAAAACAACTTTTATCTTCCATGCTTTATGATATGCTGCCCTCTTAGAAAAGAAACCAAAAGGCATCTAACAAGTCGCTTCACAAATTTTCGTATCTTAGATTTTCACATCTGCCAGACTTGGACCATTGTTTAGGGAATCAGGGCTCTTTTGCACAGTAATACTAGTGTTCAAGGCTCTTTTGCTGAGTAATCTAATAAGGTTTCATATATTCTAAGATTAGTGGATAGATGGTTTACAAGGGTTTGAGTGACATCCTCAAAAGCAAAAGGGCTCTACAATCGAAGGATATCTTGGATGCTTGAAGAGGTATAAACAATTAATAATGCATTTAGGAGGGCCTACCATTTGGTTGAAAGATAACAAAGGGAAAAAGGACATAACCAGGGGCCAGGAGACAGGAGGTAAACCCCACATGGCTAAATCTTGAAACTGGCCAAAGTGGGTTCACTTTGGATGAACCACTCTGGTTAAATTTACAGAAAACAACCCTCAAATATTGAGGGAGTTACGAGTCGGTCCATATACTTTAGTGAATGCGCTTATTCTTGAAATAAAGATGGAACTTTTCTGGTGTCGAGGTTTGGTTCGAATTTCAAATACAATGGACACAGAATTATGATGATTTTGAATGGTCTACTTGGAAAATTGTCTTTAATATTATGGGGGAAAAGAGGAAAAAAAACAAAAATTAAACAACAATCAAGTCTTTAAATATTTTTCGAACAAGGTGTTTGAGATTGCTTATTTGAAACAACCTATGCTTTTCAACAAAAATACTTATCAACTTATTATAAGTCAGAAGAATTTAACTTCTTTAAAAACTCCTTATTACCGGTTTGACACCGGTATAAGTTGTTTATCCAAATACTTAAAAGTGCTTATTACCGGTGCCATACCGGAATAAGTCAATAAGGTGTTTTTATAAGGAATCTCAAACATCCCGAAAGTCATTATATATATATATATATATATATATATATAACCCTTTATTAGTGATACATCGATAGATTAGTGATAAAAATACAATAGAAGGAAATGATTATAAACCATTATCATTATCCGGTTGTTTATTTTTTAAATCTAAATGAGAATCATAAAATAAATTAATAATTATTTGTTTTTTCAGATTCAAATATCAATTACAAGATCATAATAAACATATGTGATTGTCATTTATCTGAAAAATAAATAATGGTTAATAAAAAATGGTTGTTTTTTTCCCCTTTTTCGTTGCACATTGCTACCAATATGTTAATGCATGAAAGAAATGATATATTTCTTTCGTTTTACAAGTATAGTTATTTATCTGTTCAAAAAATGTTTAAAAACTTAATTGCTTAAAATATGAAAGTTCGTTGGTTTTTTTTTATAGCAAGTTCAAGAATTTATTTGTCGATTTCAATAAGTTCAAGGATTTTTATTTGTTTGGTTTTAGAAATTCTAAGAATTTATTTATTAAAAAAAGTTTACGAACAAAACCACTCAAAGATATGAAAGTTTATCGAACTTTTTCGGACTTTTAGGGCCATTTATCAAAAGTTTACCCGTGTAAGCGTTTACCAAGTAACATTACCTCACCGGATGAATATGGCAAAAACCAAGAATCTTACTCAGTAAGAACGAGACAAGGACCAAGAGTCTTATCCGATAAGTGAGGACGACAACTCTTTACCATGGTAAGCACTTACCGGGAAAATTGTTACATATGATGATGTTTTGATGGACTAAAATTTTACCCAATAAATAAATAATAATATTAAATTTTACCGGTAAACACATACCAGGTAAGTGTTTGGTAAACAACCCCTTACTATATTCCATTGAAGTGTTAGTTGTAAGTTGATAGTTTTTATACTATTGCCAAATCAATCTCCATGTCCTACCAATCACGTTAAGACACGTTGCATTTCAATCACATGTTCTCGAGTTTTTTTTGGATGGAAAGGAAATGAAAAGTAAGTTCAAATATAAGAGTAAAAAGAAGGGAAAAAAATATTTATAAAATTACATATCTCACCATAAAAACATGATATTGTATGAATTCACATTTTTTACAACAAAAATTACAACAATCCAAAATGAGAAGATGCTCATATCATACAATGCCACCCAAAGCTCAGCCTCTAGTTTGGCGAGTGTTGTAGGACTTGCAACTGGGGCACTTGTGACCCACCACATGATAACCAACTTCAGAATTGCTTCCACAGTCATTGCACAAGATCCATATCTTCATATCAAACCATTAACAATGCATCAAACACAACTCCACCATCGATAACTCGAGCATATATATAGAGACAGAGAGACGGCGTACCACTTTGTTATGATAGAATTCTGGCATCGGCGTAGCTGCGACTTCCATGTCCAGCTTCTCCCAATACTTTGACATATCGCAGACCGACTTGTAGCAGAGAGGGCAAACATATCTGTCAAGAATAACAATAAATATTAACCGTAGCTTCAGATAATTATCTTGTATTAATGTTAGATTACTCACTGCATGTGTTGTTGCATCTCCTTTAAGCAGTTCTTATGAATGGTATGGCCACAAGGCATGACCGCAACATCATCTATCGAGTCAAACAGATACTGCAAATAACCAAAGTTCTTCCCGTTTCAGTATATGTTCCCACAAACGCGAATGCAAGCAGGAATGTCGTAAGGTGAAAATGCATACCTCGAAGCATACAGGGCAGTCATGGTGCATTGCTAGTTCAACACACGGGTGACTTTCTCTCAGAAGATTTGAGTAGCAGCATCCTGAATTCCAACGAAATTTACCAAGGAGATGAGTTGAGCGAATTAGTTTGTAGCATTCTGGATCACTATTTTGTCATTAGAGAAGAGAGCTTACCGCATTTGTCACAGTGAAAAAAGTTCTCCTGCCCACCAATTCTGATGCCAAACAGAGATGCATATACAAGTTAGAAGAAAACCAAACCAAATGAATCCAATAAATTCCACATGGAGTAGGGTATGGGGAGGGTAGGATGTATGTACCCCGAGTTAGAAGAGATCGCATTATTTATCTAAACTCTAAAAATACCGAAGAACGACCAAGACCCGAATGTTATATCAATTAAAATATTCCTTCGTCTCACCAGTCGTCAACGTTTCATTTTAACCTTTTCTTCCTATATTCACTCCATATATAGTTAAATATACTCATATTTAGCTATACGGTAATTTCTGTACTAAATTTTCGCATCTTAGATATATGGAAAGACCAAATATCTAGGACTTTGTATCCTAGGTTACTAAAAGTCGGTGTTTAATCTGTTCATTTTCATGTTCTTCTTGGTCTCCAAGACATCCATCCTTTGTGGGTTCATATTCCATATTTGTTATCTGTTTTCCCCCAAAAACGGGGTCACTTTCATATTCTTCTCTCTAGAAAAACCTCAAAACTAGAATCATATGGAACATCATCACAATTCACTGCAGATGCCTCTTTCTCTTCACTATTAGGAGCCATTATCTCGCTACTCGTACTCAATAAGCGGTTGTCTACTCTAAAACTATATTACTTGACCACTAAAGAGGACAAATATAAATGGAAGAAACTGATTTCACTGGTGCAATAGAAATTTGGATTGTCATAATGCCATCAAATTCCCACAATTGTCCAGAATAACTGCCAATAGCAAGAAAATAATACCTGCAAATACCACATCCATCACAGTGGTACTGTCTCTTGGAAATCTGAAAAAAAAAACAAAGCAAGCAATTAGATAATCCTACACCAAATCAGGATAATTGTTGAGACACATGGAAACATAGGAGTGTATCAAAATTCTGTTTACAAAAACTTACTCTAGACAACGAAAAATGAAAAGGAAGAAGGGCCTTACATCATCATCAAAAAGCTTGCATGCCCCACAGAAGTATTTTGCCATGCACACACCACAATTGACGCACATTTGCCGAACCTAAGAAGAAAAACAGCAAAACATTTAAGGAAGGTGCAAAGACAAAAGTAAATCTAAATGGATCAGTTTAGATTTTCCATGCGGGATAAGCCAGCTCAACTAGTGGTATGCGCTTTGACTTCTATCTATGTGAAGAAACAAGGCAACAATAACAACACCCACCTCTTGTTCGGTGCCACAAAGGGTGCATATAACCTGAAAGGGAAGCAACATCAAACATGCTTCATGTATCCAACAAGAAAAGGTATAAAAAAGCAACATGACTTCTGCAGTAACTAGTAAGCAACCTGTTGGATCTGATGGCGAGGAATGGTGTGTCTCTCTTCTGGATCAACATTGATGTCATTCTGCCGAATAATATAAGATTGTCAAAGGGCTTAAACACCATTTCTAGCATCCATGACGCATTATTAACATTAATATTAACATGAACTTCTCAGGCTATTGCTTACTTGATGAAATACAGTCAACATCATGACAAGGAACTTCTAGCTATAGAATATTTCTAACTTACAGCCAATACCCTCCAAGAAATTGGAAAGGAACAAGAGCAAGGGTACTTATAATATTTTGAACTCACCTTTGCCTCATTATGACAATGACGACAATCAAATATCTCATTACAACAAGGGGCCCTGATTCTGCACCGTCGACGATAGTGAGAACATCTGTGAAAGAACCAGAAGAAGCAGATTATTGACCTGCAACAAATATTTAACTATAAATAACAGGGAACAAGTCCTATAACCAGTACCCGTACTCAAGCGACTCATCATCAGGAATTTCCATGTTCACAGTCTCCCTATCAAAGTGCCCACTATCCGTATGCATATGATCATTGCATAACTTTGGTTCCTCTGTGGGGGCAATAGCTTGTGTAGTATATTCTTCGCTGCTCCCTTGAAGGTGCAAACTTGCAGGAAGATTAATTCGCTCATCCATTCAGACTCTAAAGATCAAATTAACAACTACTACAGCTGAAAACACCTGCATTCAGGGACACATTAAGCAAATGATCCTAATTTACAGAAAGCACATCTAGTGGTCCATCATCAGGCAAAAACCCGATGACTATGTGGCATTCTCTCACACTGCAGCACATCAGTTGAAATCAGCAACATCATTGTCCAACCTATGTTGAACAGCTGCAACCAGAAAACTCCAAGAGGAGTCGTCACCAAAACAAGTAGGTCTAATATAACTACAATTCAGCAGTGATAAATTCCAAGCTTCCACGAATGAAGATATCCACCGCATGGTTTCTTGATTCTTGAAGAAGCCCACATCCATCTAATTAAGATACCACCAAAAAGTGGCATAACCTAAGGTAAAAAGCAATAAATCACAAAATCAAGTACGTCCTGAATGGAAAAAAGAAAACAAATAGAGGAGAAAGCAGCAGTGATGCACATAAGAGTAACATTCTTGCCAATCAAGGACAAGCCTACCTCAACTACCATTCAGCACCAAATCTTCTTCATACTACCATAAGGACTTATGAATAAGGCTCACCCATACTTCAAGAGTTATCAATCATGAAATTCTGTCCCAACAACCATTAGCTCTCAAGTCTAACTGGATGGACTGCAAAGTACGAACTTGAGATGGAGAAGAGACTTGGGGACAGAGTATTGGGTTGGCAATAGAGGGAGCATTTGGGTGTAACTCTTTTCCCAGATCCCATGATCCAAGCTCATGATTTTGTGAATCCACGTTATTCACTAAGTACATAGTTTGAGAAGTAAAAACCTAATTATCATTGCCTAACCATGCACTTAACGCCACTTGGAATATCAGGTTTCAGAAGCAGCTGGTTCTCGTACAGACCATCTCACTCAAAAAAATATCATCGAGTTAGGAGAACGGTAATGTAAAACAAAGATATCGAACATCAGATATGGAAGATGGACAAAATGTCTCCATATTTATGAACCGTGATTTTCCTTAAAATGGAACACCTAATGCCACTTGTAAAAAATGGGCCCAACACAACAACCACACCAGTGCTCATGACGTAACAGACTGAAGCCAGTTTTCCTTCACTTATATTGGCCAGAAAGTATACTGTAAAACAGCTTTGCTGCAACCTAATGATATCACATATTCACACCCATAACCTAATCGCATCCAATCTTTTATCATCTCCATTGGTCACATCACCAAGCTGTTTAAACACTCATTTAGACCCCCACCTCACGCATGCTTCACCGTGTAGCACAAAACCAGGTAGATATTATGGTCCATGAAAAACTTAACACCCCTTTGGGATGGCACAATGAGAATATGCACCACAAGAAATTCTTGGAAACTGAACTTTGTAACACACAGCTAAATGGGCATGCATAAATAAAATATCACTATCATTTGATGATTACAAGCTGGAAACAGTGAAAGAAATTCAGACAAATAAAACTCCATTTCAACATAAGCTGAAACTAGCAGCAAGAAATGGATCTGATGTAGCCATTGCATAAATTAATGGCCAGCCAATCAAAGACTTCCCCAAGCGACCAGATTGTAATCAATCAAAATCCATAGAATCCATTTCTCTACATAAACGATGTTTGATAACTCCTAAATTGGAAGAGAAGGCAATGCTATTGAGATGCAAGAATATTAACTACGTCTGTCTCATAAAACAATATCAGCTATCCACTTTTTGGTCTTTGTGAGATAAACATTATAAAGAGATTTGATGTCAGTTCAATTAGAGATGAACACAAGTATTCAGTTACTTATTATATTTTACAAACAGTAAGTAGTTTACCAATTGATACATATCAATATTCTGGACACGGACCAGAAGAAACATATTTTCAAAGATTCAAAGACACAGGTTAATATCAATTGAAAACTACTTGGCACACAATAACGGTCAGCGAAGTTGGGTTGGGGGCAAGCCTATGCGAGTAATTAATTTAACTAGCTCCCTCCAGAAAACCGGAAAAGAAATCAAGTAATCCTCATTAGAGTCTGCAAAGAAATAGAGTATCTGGTGACCATCAACGTGGTTTTACAAACAAATTTAAAAAAAAAAGGGAAATCCTGGCTGAACACAATGACCGATATGACACCAGTTTAACCAACAGAATCCGATCAGAACAAAGTAAACCCTATGGAAGAAACACCGAAAAATAAGCCTAACGTAACCAAATTTAAGACTACGTCCTAAAGATTACACACACAAGATTCAATTTTTTCAATCAGTCAATTTCAAATACTAGTTCAATTATGAATAAAATCCACCAAAAGACGCAAGGACCCTAACACAATTGCAATGGTAAAGCGTAAACGAATTCAAATATCATATTGCACACACAAAAAGCTTTGTACCACACAAGCCATAAGGTCAAACAATTGAAACAGTGCCTAAATTAGTAACATAAAAGAAACCGAATTTAAAAGTAATTTGCTATTGGAAACTCAAGATAACGAACTTTCAATCCCGACGGCGACGGAAAAAATCGCGAAAACTATTCCGGCTTCCGATACGACGACCGTTCAACAGCTGCGATCTCCTCTGCGTGTACGTCTATAGAAATTGATCGAAATCCGAAAACTTCGATGATTTGGGGAAAGAACTGTTATGGAGATGGCTTTTATAAGTTGGGGAAGATTTCATGATTGATAACTCTTGAAGATTTCATGATTAATATTGGTCTCTGGAGACTTCCATAAACGGGGCGGTGTGTTGTGTACCGTGACAATGACAATCACTGCTTTGCCATTGAAAGTGATTTTATCAGCTCAAAATATCTTAGAGTATATTACATTTTTAGTCCCAAGGATTTGCTAAAAATTGCAACTTTCGTCCCTGTTGTTTTAAAATTTCTGTTTTTATCCATATAATTAATAATTCATTGACATTTTTTTTCTTTGTGTTAACTCTTGCCTTTAAATATGAAAGTTGAAAATAACAATAAATTGTAAATATAAAAACAAAAACTACAATAAATTATAAAAGACGAAAACAACAATGAATTATATACTATGTAAGTACCAAAATTGAAGTTTTAAAAGTACATTATTCAAAATAAGAATCAAGTTAAAGTACGTTACTTTTTCATGCATGTTACCCTTTTAAAAATACATGAATGAAAACAACAATTCTCATCAAACTACAAAAACTGAATAACGTAATGTACTCTTTACAAATGGATTAAATAAAAACTGTCTAAGTCATTATAACTGAAATAATCAATTGACAACTCTAATTTTGACATCCATGAGATCAATATTAAACCACTTATTTGAAATAATTAATGTTATTTTATCAAAAAAAAAAAACCATAAAAGGGTAATTTAGAGATTTGATAGTCTCTGATGTGTAACTCAGTTGGGAAAGGGGTGAGATGACTTTGTCCAAATACAAAAGGGTATGAGTTCGATCCCCCTCCTACCCTCAGCCACTGAGTGAGCCAAAAAAATGTACCCTTACGTTGTACTACCAAGCAAATTGTATGTGTCAACTCAAAAGCTCAATGTTAATTGTATTGTCTTTATTCTCAAACACGTCAATAAGAATAAAAAAAAAAGTATACAATCAAAATCATAATTAGAATGTTAATCCATTCAATTAGAAAAACTAGTCTGGATCACAAACATTACAGAAGCAACGCAACGTGAAGAATTGACAATGGCCACCACTTGGAGCACCCTCTGCCTTGCAAATGATATCACAATTTCTGTTGAAGAAACATAATCCTTTGTAGGTTTTGCTCGAATATTTGCATGCGTTTGTCTCCTTTCCCATGCTTGGACTTGGACTCATATCTGAAACCCTAAATATACATTATTAACGAGCATCATATACTCAAAAGGGTTTGCCATGTATTTTGTAGGAATCTGTTTAAGATAACCTAAAATTTGCCAATACAGATATGATCCAATAGTACATAACACACTCAATAGGTGTTCTGTTAGGGCATTAAATAGTTGGGAATGAGAATTAGAACAATCCATGGCAAAAAAAAAAAAAAAAACCCATTGATTGACAATCAACCATTACCTTACAAATTGGGCGAATGAAACTCATTCTCACAATTTGGTGTTCAGTATTTATGACGATTTATGACGACAACCCCCTCATACACATACGCATAGGATAAAAACGCCTTCTACTTTGCTAGAACAAGATAATTTTCAATATTTTTTTCTTCTAAATACAACATACTGCAAAAAGGTGTAGGGGGAGAGAAACCTGAGATTATAAGCATCGCTAAGAGAGAGACACACGTAAGGAAGCAATGACGAGAACGTCCCATCTGAATAGAACAGAATTGGTCGAGATACTAAAACAATCAATCTACGTACATAAGGTATCGTAAGACAGTACTAAGACGAAAATAGCTAAGTATACCATGCATATAGAATGATGGCTTCATGTAGTAAACATTTACTACCTTCCTGTCCTTCCCAAATCTTGGCCTCCAACAAATGACCAAAACATGTGTTAATGTTGATAGATAACTAAAATAATAAACCATAAAGGCGGTCAGGCCCGTTCCTGACATTTTATAGGTCCTGGGCGAATGTAAAAGCAGGGCCCACTGCAAAAAATAAGGCTTTTAGCAAGGGAAGAGGGGTAGTCTTGTGTGTAAGCATAGCATTTCTGGTCGAACCCGCCCAACCCAACTAAGAAGAACCGAACCTGACAAACACATCTTTTTCCTTTGGGGAGGGCGGCGCAAAGGAGGCTCGAGGGCTTGTTAAGACTTTTGTCGTCGCTAAAAGTTCATTTATCATCAGAAAGAGTAAAGAACAACATGTCGTCGCTCTAACTTGTGGCGGAAAAATGTCATCGTTAAAAGGCGTATCGTCACAACTCACTTTTCTTGTAGTGACCCTCGGTAAGTACGAAAAAGAAATTCAATAAATGTTTTTCATTAGTATAAAATTGAGTACAAAAAATGCTAATAATTTACTGATGAAAGAAATCTTATTTATCTTTATTATAAATATATAAGAGAGAGACTTAAATTTACGTACTTCTTATTAGGTAATTTGAAACTAAGAGTATAGAAACTATGATTGATAAATATTAATATAAAGTAAGAATTTTTTTAGTTCATGACAAAAAATATGTGTCATTTTGATATAAAAAGAGAATTCATGCAAATGAAGTAATCGTGAGAGTAAATGAGAGATCAATAGTAAAGAAGATTATCAAAGTTTTCTAGACATGTAGACAAATGAAGATCAATAAGAATACGAAAAAAAAGATGATCCATTGATATCCAATAAGAATAAATAATGTATTAAACATATAATATACAAACTCAACAAATGATTGCTTGAACACTTAAATAGAATCTTGTGGTGTGGTGGATCCCAATGAAAGATACATAAGTCAAACAATTGATTAAAATATTTAAATTCTTCTTTTTTTCCTCAACTAAAATAAGATGTTAAGATTAAAAGTTTATGGAACATGACATATATAAAAGACATTACTAATACATATAGTTTAAAAATTTATTGATTAATCACAAAACCGTGAATCACGTCATAAACAATAGATTGATTATCAAACAATAGTAAAATATTTTATGTAGAAGCAAAAATAGATAACAATAGTCAACAAAAACAATTAGAACAACATAACCAAAAAACAATAGTTAATAGAAACAGAAATTGATAAAAATATCCAACAAAAATATATAGCAATAACAAGCACATGATTTTAATGTTGAATTATCGAAGCACGAAAACAGTGAAGCATATAGAGATAACAATAGTAAATATCATTTAACCTTGTTGGAGATAAAAAAAAATAGATAGACAATAAACAATAGCATATAATGAATGACCAATTAATTTTTTTTATTTTCTTCTCAAATGTAATTAGTTGATATGTTTTTTGGGCCCTTGTTATCTACTAAATTCTTTTTGCCTCTTATTATATGCTACAATTTTTTGGATTTCTTTAATTTATTAAATTCTTTTAGACTACTATAGTATTTTAAGTGATAAAATTTGGGCACCTGATATTTTTGGGCCCTAGGCGTGCGCCCGTGCGTCCCTCTCCCAGGGACGGCCCTGAGGGTGGTGTCTGATTGGTTTGAGTTTTACTCCAAAGGTCAAAAGTATCAGGAAGTCTCAGGTTCAAATCCAAGGAGGAATAAAAATCCCCTTGTGACCATGGAGGTTCAAATGCGATGACTTCAGGCTATCTGCAAAGCAGGTGGTCGCCCTGGAATTAGTCGGCTCACGTAGCGGGTTGGATATCTAGGTTAATAAAAAAAATAGTGAAATATATGCTTACAAATGGTATTATTTAAATGGCTGAATAATGCATAACATGTAGTCCTTGGCCTCCTATGAAGTCAGAGGTTCAAACCTCACCAAATGTGAGGAATGCGTGTAAATTTATTTATTGCATTTGTCGTATATATATTTTAAAAAAAGTACGTACCGTAAATTGTCATAAATATTTACCATAATTTGAACAATAGACATAACAAGGACTGATAGTCCTATCCAGTAATTGAGGGACTCCAATAAGCGTTTATCGAGTTGAAGACGCTTACCAACAATTCATTTTGATGATCAAGAATGTTACACAACAAAGTAAGCGAGAGTGATTTTTTTTGTCGGTAAATGTTTGGTACATAATAATTTAGTTTTTAATAAAAAACTTTTTTTCAATACAAGAAATTATAGAGAATCGATCGGAGATGCTCTTAAATCGAAACTTTCTTCCAACCATTTAGGCTGAATTTGCACACCAGCATCCCGTAAAGCATTCAACGACGATCGATAGAGCCTCGAATCTAAACGGGTACCTTCCGCTTTCATATCCTGCAAAAGCTTCACCAACTCGTCAACTCTACTCATTTTCGAGTACACGCCCACCATGATCCCAGCCATAGCCCTATCGATGCCACCACCGTTGAGTCTGTACTCGTGATAATACTGTATGCACGTTTCAAACTCTCTCGCTTTGCTATACGCGCCGATAACGCTCGTGTAACTCACTTTATCCGCCATAACTTTCCTTCGTTTCATCTCTTTCCATATCTTCTCGACTTGCCGTAAATTCAGGACTTTCCCGTGCATATCGAGTAGGGAATTGTAGATCCACACGTTCGGCTCGATTCCTTTTTCTTTCATCTTGGCAACGAGCCTCGTCGCGTCTCGAATCCGGTTTGTTTTGCCGTACATTGCGATCATGCTAGCGTACGCCACCACACATCGGTCGAATCCGTTATCGTTCATTTCCTGAAACACGTTTTCGGCTTTTTCGTAGAGACCATTTCGACAATACACGTTTAGGACCGAAGCGTATGTCACTTGCCCTGGTACGCAACCCTCAGATACTAAATCTTCATACACTTTGGCTGCAGCACTCGGCCCTTTTTTCTTCGAGAACCCGTTCACAATAGCACAAAAGATGCAATCGGAAACTCTAATGTTCATTCGCTTCATAGAAGAAACAACGTCGAGAGTCTTTTCGATCGAACCGAGTTCGATGTACATCAACACGAGCTTTAAAAACACTGAAGGGTCCCGCAACATCTTTTTGCCCTCGGCTTCTACGAGAAGCTCTTGTGCTGATTTTACGTCTCGAACGCTTACAAACGAAGAGATCAATGAGGAGTAAAAAGACGGGTCCTCCTGGTACCCTTTTTTCATCATTTCCCTGAAGAAATACAGAGCTTCGACGGGTCTTCCAGATTTCCCCAAAGATTCACATAAAATCCGATACATTTGAGTGCAAAACGATGTCCATTCAATCCCACTGGATTCGAATTCTTTAAACAACGAAACAACGCTCTGATTCTTACCCATTTTAAGATAGGCTTCCATGGCATGGCCATAACATTCTGCATCTAATTCGATACCCGAAGATTTCATAATTTCAAACACGTTAATTGCGCTACTGTACATATGAAGCTTGTTGTAGGTTCTCATGGCAGCATTAAAGGTGAAAACAGCAACTTCTTTCTCAAATTTCAAA
This sequence comes from Cynara cardunculus var. scolymus, assembly GCF_001531365.2. NCBI lineage: Eukaryota > Viridiplantae > Streptophyta > Magnoliopsida > Asterales > Asteraceae > Cynara > Cynara cardunculus. The sequence continues at coordinate 14,488,846 of NC_037542.1, read as the reverse complement.
ATATGAAGCAAATTATTAGCAAGTTTAAATCTTCTAGCTCTAATGCAGTTACTGATTAATCTACAACAAGATGAAGCATCTGGGTAGACCTTAAATTTTCTAAAATCTTCAGAAATTGACCAAACCGAATTCCAATTCTTCAATCGCGTGGAGTACCTGATGAGATGATGCAGAGTTGATCTACGGGGTAAAAAATCTGGCCTTCTCTTAGCTTTCTGGTAACACTCAAACCCCATTTCTTCGGTTTTAGGATCCTTGAAGAGATTACAGATCAAGTCGTTAAGATCCTCCGACTCGGGGACAGAAGAATCTTGAAGATCTTGCAATCCCATGTCGAATTCAACTACGGAAGAATCACTAGACTCATCTAATATGGGTGGTTGATAACTGCTGCTGGAGGATTTGGGGATCAAGATTCTTGAAGAAGGTGAAGAGAGAGGAGATACATAGAGAAGAATTGGTGACATTTTTGAAGGATTAAAGATGAGTTTTTTGTGGCTTTTGCTCATGGAAGCTAATGAGAAGTCCGAAGAGATGGAAATCGCCATTGTTGTTGGAGGGATAAGGCATGGAAAATGAAACAGAAGGAGAAGAAAAAAGGAGTGGTATATATACCTTATCATCTTTCTTCCTTTTTTTCTTTTACTTATACACAAAAAACCCAAAAAAAAGAACAATGGTTATGAACCAACTATAGTAGATATGTCTATTCATTAGAGAACACAAGTTATAACACCATTAAATTCATCTTCAATCTGTCCAATAGGACAACAACTGTATAATCTTGATGTTTATTTTGCAGTAATCTTTAAAAGTAACAGTAAATTATAGCAATTAAGAACAGAAATTTGCTCGATTTCTGGCTACCAATGATCACGCATAACCAGAAACATACCTCCATCTTATTCTTCATAATCTTCTTATAGAAACTACCCATGAATCAATTCTGGTCATCAGTTCCAAAAAGCTTCATTCTTGACAATGGTGTTCGAAGGTATCCTTCAACCTCAAACTTCTTGGGGGAAAGCTCACGATACTTGGCAAACTGATCTTTAGCTTCATCGTTCTTATCCATCAAACTATATATCATTCCTTTACAAAAATATGGTCGAAAATCATTTGGGTCATCGTTAACAAGATCATCGTAACTTCTTAAGGCCTCTTCAATGTTCTTCTGTAAAAATTGAACTTGGGCTATGATCAATCTTACATCTCTTGCTTCTTTCTCCTTCTGTTCCTCTTCTGCAATCTCCAAAGCCTTTTCTAATCTCTTGATCACTGCTTCACCCTCTCCACATCTGTCCATTAACAACGCGTTTTCGAATAATGCTTCGAAAGAAAGTGGGTTTTGGGTCAAGATTTCTTCCAAAGCCTCTCGAGCTGGTTCAACCTCGCCCATTTCGTTCAACAATCTCGCCATTAGGAATTTCCATTCGAGGTTATTGGGTTGGGCGGAAACGAGTTTTTTCAGGATTTTCAAGCTTTCTTCGTCTTCCCCTGCTTCTAATTTCTCTTGGAGTAGAGTTTTCATGGCGGAAGTAGCTTCAGAATTCGATTCCATAAAATCCGGCAACAGGGTTTCTTCCTGTGTTCCGGGTTCTTCTGTTACGACGCTCTGAGAACTTGGTTCGGCTATGGCGGGGTATTGTTGGAATTTGGAGATAGCGACAGCGGCGGTGGCGGCGAACACAATGGCGCGGGCGGTGAGCTTGAGACTTTGTATGAGGGGATTTTTTGGGGGTATGGTGGTAGCGGAATCGGCGGTGGAGGCCGTGATTTTGATTGTTGATTGTTTGAAAGGTTTTGAGAGGGGGAAATGGTGGTTTAAGCTGATAATGTTTGAATTGAAAAGTGGGTTTTGTCGGTGATGGAATGATGGTTTAAATGTAATTGAGAGAGCTGACTCCATGGATGCAGCTTCGAGGTTTTTCCTGAAGTTTTTAGGGTTTTGATAGGGTTGTGTGGGAGGGAGGAGACGAAGGGGATGGCCACAAATGACAAAAAGGGTAGTTGAGCCAAAACCAAAGTCTACCTCCTTGTTCTGATCATGCGATTGTATTTAATTACATTAAATAATAATAAAATTAATTAAAATGATCTTTTTTAAAAAATGACTATTCTAATAAATTTCCCTAAATAATATCAACAAATAATAAAATGAGTGTAAACAAAATTTTCACCTAATTTTGATATAAATAAATTACATATATTATCTTTTTGTAAGTTTCAAATTTTAATGGTACCTTAAATTACAAAAATATATTTCAACATTAAGGGGTGTTTGGGATTGCTTATGAAAACAATATATTGACTTATTTCGGTGTGACACTGGTAATGAGTGTTTGGATAAACAGCTTATACCGGTATCAAACTAATAATAAGAAGTTTTTGAAAAAATAAACTCATTCTAACTTATAATAAGTCGATAAACATTTTTATAAAAAAAACATAAGTTGTTTCAAATAAGCAATCCCAAACACCCATTAAATTTCTTCATTTTTCATTTCAATTTCTCTCCTTTATTTTCCCTATATATTTTATTGTGTAAATATATTTATTTGTATCATTGATCTTCAAATATAAGAAAATTGACTAAATAGTCAATCTCTTCATCTGCATGAGCATGTGAATGAAACAGGAATTTTAATCTCTATTTCTGTTTCCATCTTTATCGGAAAATATAATCACAATTTATTCCATTTCCAACAAGGAAACGGATATTTTTTTTCTTGTTTATATAAGTTATTTTAAATCAAATATGTGAAATTTAAACATACACAACACATGTTTAAATTTCACATATTTTAGTAAACCTGAATTAAAATGAGTTTAATTTAATAAAAAAAGACACAACATCATTTAATATTTAATGACTTAAAATAAAAAAGAAATTCAATATAATACAAAAATTTTAATGTCTAGTGTACCAAAACTTGTAAAGCAATATCTAAAACAATATCGAGTAATATCCAAAATATATCGAGTAATTGTATTTTAATTTGACATCCAAAATATTACATACTAATATTCAAAAAATAATAATTTAAGATTTTAATCCTAGTTAGAAAACAATAAATGATTTAGTTGAAATAAATAATATATATTTAATTTATTAATCTAT
>NC_037542.1:14454313-14484789 GCF_001531365.2 Cynara cardunculus var. scolymus | reverse complement strand
CTTAATTAAATTCATTAAATAATATTTAGATAAATAAATTAATTTTCATATATAATGTGTATATAACAAATTACATGTATGTCATTTTGGATGAATTTTAATAAAGTTTTACACAAAAGTATTCTCTTATTCTTTAATATAGGTATCATTCTTATTTATAATGGGTACGAGGCGAGTAGTGCGATATCCATCCTCGTTTTGAGACAAACGGAGATCCTCGTTCCCATAATTTATCTGGTAAGACAACGTGACTTGATGAATGTTTAATGGGTAAGCATTTGCTAAACGACTCCTAAAATAGTTTATGGACGAAGGGGTATTTTGGAGAATTCATGAAAGTTAAGCATATTCTTTTGGAAATTTGTTTTGGGCTGCCAATTGAAATATTGGGTCACTCACTAATCACTATTATCAGTTAGCCCAAAACCCATCTTATTGAAACGGGTCAAGTCCGAACCGTATTTACACTTTCATAGCAATACCAATGGAGTTGGAAAAAAAAACCTTTTGCCGCTTGTCTTCTTGAACCCCTGTGGCTAAACCCTAACCATCTTCGTCATCAACGGCTTCACCCCCATCACCTCAACTGAAACCCTAATCAATACAATAATCTGCCATTGTACAAACATCATACCCCTAAAACAGCAATGAATGGAACCTCTCTCTCTTAGTTTGCTCGGACGATGTTCATCTTTCTTCGCAGCCTTGTCATTATGGGAAGAAAAACAAGATACCCTAATCATCGTGTAAGCCTTTTACTGTCATCATCAACTAAGTCTCCATATTTGATGAATCCCAATAATATAATTCTCTGCAACTGTTCATCACCGTCATCATCATACACGTTCTTATTTTGTGTCACCGGTTTTCTATGCTTTTTGCGGTATCCGTTTTCGAGTAAGGCTAATTGTGATGAAATCGGACAAGGTCTTGATAGGGAATCCGTTTGTGAAATTGTTAAGAATGAGCGTTGGGATGATTATAGGATCAGCAAATTAATTGGTTCGGCTTTAGCTCCTATTTGGGTTTCGACGATCTTGTTACAATTGAAGGAAGAGCCTATGTTAGCTTTGAAGCTCTTCAAATGGGCTGAAACTAGACCCAAGTTTTGTCATACTAGTGAGAGCTATTGTATTCTTGCTCACATTTTGTTTTTTCACAGGCTTTATAATGATGCTCATGGTATATTGAAAGATTTGCTTAGTTCAAGCCTTATTTTGCCAAGTTGTGATGTATTTGATATAATGTGGTCAACTAGGAATGTTTGTCGATTCGGGTGGGGGGTGTTTGACACATTGTTCAATGTATTGGTGGAGTTAGAGAGATTTGAGGAAGCTAATGATTGCTTTTTAAGGATGAAAAATTTTAGAGTTCTCCCAAAAGCAAGATCTTGTAATTCACTTCTGGGTAGATCGACTAAGATGGGTAAAGGAGATTTCTCAAAGAAGTTTTTCAAGGAAATGGTTGGGGCTGGTATTAAGCCTTCTGTATTTACGTATAATATTATGATTGATTATTTGTCTAAAGAAGGAGATGTGAAAGGTGCACGGAGCCTTTTCTCTGAGATGAAAGTGTTGGGTGTTAATCCAGACATTGTTACATACAATTCACTTATCGATGGGCATGGTAAGCTTGGGCAGTTAGCCGAATCGATCTGTATATATGATGATATGAAGAGCGTTGGCTGCCATCCTGATGTGATCACATACAATGCATTGATAAACTGTTTCTGTAAGTTTGGGAAAATGCCGCAGGCATTTGAGTTTCTTCATTATATGAAGAAAAATGGGTTGAAACCGAATGTTGTAACTTACAGCACGTTTATAGATGCCTTCTGTAAGGAAGGAATGATGCAAGAGGCAATCAAGTTTTTCATGGATATGAGGCGAGTTGGTCTTTTTCCCAATGAGTTCACATATACTTCTTTAATTGATGCAAATTGTAAAGCGGGTAGAATTGGGGAGGCTGTGAAGCTGATCAAGGAGATGTCTGAGGCAGGTATTACGGTCAATACAGTTACCTGTACAGCGTTACTTGATGGTCTTAGCAAAGAAGGTAAAATGAAGGAAGCGGAGGAATTTCTTAGAGAAATGCTTAAAATGGGTATATCACCTAATGTGAAAAGCTATACAACCCTTCTTCATGGATATATAAAATCTAAAAGCATAACTGGGGCCATGAATGTTTGGGAACAAATGGAAGCCAAAAACTATAAACCAGACTTGTTGCTATATGGTACTCTCATCCTAAGACTCTGCAATGACAAAAAGCTTGAAGATGCTAAGGTTGTCTTTGAGGAAATGAAGAAAAATGGTACGGATGCAAATTTTGTGATTTACACAACGATTATGGATGCATATTTTAAATCTGGACAACCAACAGAAGCTCTCAATCTGCTACAAGAAATGAATGACATGGGTATGAGCCCATCGGTTGTGACATACAGTGTGCTAATCGATGGTTTGTGCAAACTTGGATACATCCAAGAGGCACTGGACCATTTTCGTAAGATGCCAGGTGTTGGATTGGAACCTAACATCATTGTTTATACAGCCCTTATTGACGGGCTTTGTAAAAATGATTGCTTAGAATTGGCTGTGAAACTTTTCGACGAAATGCTGGGGAAGGGTGTGATTCCAGACATAGCTGCTTACACATGTTTGATTGATGGAAACTTAAAAAATGTTAATGTTAATGAAGCTCTGGATTTATGGAACAAAATGGTAAAAACTAGTATAAAGCCTGATTCTCGTGCGTATATTTCTCTGATTTGTGGGCTCTGTAGATGTGGTCGAATGCTAGAAGCAAGAACCTTTTTTAACGAGATGATCACAAATGGTCTTCATCCAGATGATATTATTTATGGCTGTCTTGTGAAGAAGTATTATGAGCTTGGTTATACAAGAGAAGCCGAGGAATTGCAAAATGAGATGGTTGGAAGACAGCTTATGAATGGTGTTAGTGATTAGGATGATGTGCAAGCTTGAAAAGTTTTATAGCATGCCTGTCTTCATCCAATCGTGTCAAAGATCCAAGATCGTGGATTGATGCAAAAAAGTGAGAAATCCTTTATTTGCTTGCAGCTTGGTGCATGTGGGTATCATGATTTTTGGACCCCGAACTAATTGCGTGCCTATGGGAACCTGCTATTAGTTATAACATAAATTTGGATCATTTTTTATCCGACCCTCAAGCGAGGTAAGGTATACTTCTCATCATTTTTATCTTTACATGAAAGGAATCAGAAGTAATAGGTTTTTGGATTTTGCTTAGTACTTACTGATAGAGTTCTATATCTATCTCTTTATTCACAGGTATGGGATTTATCTGGTCATTGCATATGTATACACTCAAAGAGGCATTTTGAATCTCATTGATTATCAAGTAAGTTTGATGCAAGCTATGAATACTTTTTGCCTACTTTGTTGATTTTTCTTTGGAACTTTTTACTTTGATTTCTTGCTATATCAATAGTCGGTACGTATTGGGCTGTTTGGTTGGTTTTTCTAATTAAGTCATGTATGGATAAAGCTGTCTGTGTGGATTAATGTCTCTATGGAGTGAGAAAGTTTTTGTTTGGGAGGGTTTTTCATAGATGGAATGAATGTGTTTTTTCATTGAGAGGGGCAAGTTTGGAAAAAACTTGGCTTTCTGCATAAAGCTCCTCCCTAGAAGCTTACTACATAAGCCACTTTCTATATCATTAAGCCACTACCAAACAGTGATGTGTATAGCCGACTGAACAAGTTGTAACATTTATTAAGCTAATTAAGCTGCTAACAAACAGGCCCGTCGACTGCTTTACTAGAAGCCATGTCTGTTTGTCAAACAGGCACAGATATGTTTATGTACATGTATACAAATAAGTGAATAGGGGCTGGGTGGGTGAACACGGTCAGGGGGTGTGGTAGGGTTTTTGGGGAAGATGAAGATATGAGGGAAACAAAATTGAAAATGACCCTGTTAGAAGTGTGGTTGAGGAAGAACATATAATAAGTAATAACTAACCCTTATCCTTAGAGGGAAGTGTGCTTCATGGTTTAATTGTATTTTTTCTGTAACCATGTTTGGAATAGATGATTGGAGAATGATTTGGAGTTAAAGTATGTAAATTATTTCACTGGAGACTATAAAGATTGAGATTGCAATAGTGCACATAAGTTGTGTTCTCTAGAGGATCTTAAAGCATGGTGATTTGAAGTCATTGGGAGAACAAATAAATAGAATTATCAAGTGTTTGCTCATTTTGTTCTATATGGGTTGATTTTGCCACCTCATTTTGTTCTCCGTTTTAGATGCGCTTGTCTGCGGTACAACTAATTGTGCTCGTGAAATGGGCGTTGATATTTTTTGGGTAATGACTATGAAAGTTGTTGCATCTCTTGGAAGTATATTGACCCGAAGAATTAAATGTTTGCATCCTTCTAATCGAAGTTCTTTCTTTTGTATGCACACCTGATCAGGATCCCATCATCTTTCAGCATAACCCAGTTATGGTATACCAAACCAAACAATCCCAGTATATGCCACCCCGAGGTGGGTCAAGGAGGGGTGTGACGTGTGAGATAGAGTAGAGTGGCTGTCTTCTCCTGGTATGTAGTCTTGTTGCTAGTAAAGTTAAAAATAATATACCTATTTGCACATTGTATTGTTACAAGCTAATGGTTCTTGAGTTCATTGTATAGGATCGGAAGTCTTGGTGGAGGGAAGTCGAAATTGAATGGTGGCAGCCATTGGGAAAGTTCTGTGATAAAAAAGAGTTGTTACTACGGGGAAGAACAGGGAGAGGCAGATGTCTCGTTGCCGTTACCATGGTTCCTCGGTTAGGTCTCCACAGCCATCGTTCCCACTCACTTCAGTTAGTTAAACAGGGGCTAAGCAACTAACCATGGAAATGTGTTTCAATTGTTTTTTATGGAACCTTTCCAATCATTCATTTGATATCAAGACAATATAGTATCAAACGTTTCATTTCTCATGTTTTTGTTGTGTAGAAACAACTATATTTATGCATTTAAACAAATTGTTTATAATCATTATTTACACGATTAAATACAAATATAAGCGGTGTTTGTTTCGTTTTAAGGAATGAGGATGAAAATGCAAGAGAATGTAGATTGCCAAATTGGTATTCCTATTGCATTCGGCAAAAGTAGAGAATAATCATTTATTCAAGTATCCTATATACCCTCATCAAAACAAGTATTGTATTAGACTAATTCAAAGGTTACATGAAATGACTAAAAGGTTTTTGGTCTGGCGGTATATAAGTCATTGACTTCTTAGGAGAGGTGACGAGGGTGTGTGAGTTTATTTGTTGTATATGGATATTATATACTTCAAAAAAGGTTACATGGAAGAATTTATTTGCATTGATGATGGTTTTGCAAGTAACATTAGAAAGCTCGATATTCTAAAACTTGTCAAGATTTTGCGATGGCAATAGCTTTGCAATGGCTTCATTTTGTACTGATTAATTCGACGAGCCAATCATAATGGCCTACACCAGTTGTTGTTGGAGACGTAAAAAACTGAGTTTGTCTTGTCAATGTGTCCGTCGCTATATTTTTTTCTCTTTTAATATACTGGACCTTAAACGATGGTCTAGACTATGACAGACACAAAATAATGGTTCCAAATTCGATACCATCCTCATCTCTCCTCTTCTTTTCATAACAACCACCATTTGGGAGTCCGACTCAAAAATCATCAGCTCTTAACCCATGTTATAGCTTCCGCCAAAACCAATGCTCGATAGATACTCCTTCACCTCAAATTTCCTTCTAGAAGTATGGGGTAAAAAGTCACTTACGGACCAGAGTTGATGGATGTGTATTATGATCTAACAGATTCTACAAGGACAAATACGTAAATTCAACTTGTACTAGTACTGCTTAAGAAGTAAGAACATTCGACCTTGCCGGTTTGGGAGGTGGTACGGATATCAGTCACAGGCTCGGGAATTGCTTTATGCTTCCCGGAAGCTCACCCTCAACCTCAGGTTTGGACTTTCTTCTAAATCTATGTATATATATATAGCCGTTGAATTCTTTCTTTTCCAACTCAACTGCTCAGATAAATTCATTTTCCATTCACTCTCTAACGCAATATTCAATGCCTTCTCATATTTATCTTCCCACCATTTCAGTCAAATGTATGATCTGGATGCAAAACGGAAGACGGAGAAGAATTAGAGCACAGAGTCGTGTGTTTTATTTTGTGGGTCTAGGGTTTTGTTTGTGGGTTTTTCGATTTTGGGATTTTTGTTAGTGTAATTGGACATGAATAGATAGATGGGGAGTGGGATTCCGTTTCAACAGTACAATTTGAGATCAGCTGATGCAAGACAGAAGGCGAGAAAGTATTGAAGGGCAGAAATGTGTTTTGATTTTGTGGGTCTAGGGTTTTGTTTGTGGGTTTTTGATTGTTGGGATTTTTGCTAGTGAAATTGTACATGAATAGACAGATGGGAGCTAGGGTTCCGGTTCAACAGTACAATTTGAGATCTGCTGATCCGTACATAGATGGGACTTCTTTGCATGATCTCAATACTGTGGATGGACGTGCCGGCGAGATTATTGAACCTATGGTTGACCGCGACGCTGTTACAGATGAGAGCTTAGACAATGAAGACGATTCTGGTGCTGTTGTGAGTCTTTTATTGTTTACCTATTTTGTTGGTTTTGTTATCATGATCTTGCTTGTCTGCTACTTTATGTATATGGGTTTTTATCTGAAAACAATTAGTTAGCAAAATGTTTAACCCCTGGGGCCCGTTTGTTAGCAGCTTAAGGAGTTAATGGAAGTCACAACTTATTTGGTCAGTTATACATGATTGTTTGGTAGTGACTTAATGATATAGAAAATAACTTATTCTGTAAGCTTTTAGGAGAGAGTTTTATGCAGAAAGCCAAGTTTTTTTTCTTCTAAACCTGTCCCTCCCGATTAAAAAACACGCTTCTACCATCTATGAAAAAACCCTTTGAAACAAAAACCTGCTGAATCTATGTGCAGGCATATTAATCCACACAAACAACATCCATACATGACTTAAGAGCTATCAGGTCCATCTGAGCAAAAGGTTAGTTGTGATGGTCTTTTTGCAAATATGTACTTAAAGAAGCTCCTAAGTCCATGTCCCATGAAAAGTGATTATTGCAATCTTTGTGTGACATCGGCAGTATATGGGCTTCAAATGTACAAAAAGGAACAGAAATAGGAGAAAGTGATAAGCTTTTGGAGGAGATTTGGTGGTAATTGTTGCCACACTGTGATCAATCATATGACAAACAATTTGTATTTACTATTTACCTAAACCGAGTACTTTATGGCATTGCATTCACGGGCATCACCTAATATTAGTACTTTGTTATGATTTTTTAGTAGCAGTTTTAGGTTTAAATTTCGTTTTAATTTGTAACTTTTTATGCTATGATCTTGTTGCAAAATATCATATAAGGTACTACGTACCTGCAAGCTATGCGGATATGCGATGATGTTCTAAAAAGTGATGGTATTTGGCACTTGGTTGAATCCTTTTTCCTTCTAAATTCTTGTTCAGTTATCAATTTCAGATATAGGATTAATTATGAATTCATTTTGGGTGAATTAAACTGTGAATGTGGACCATTGGGACTTCACATGTCAGATAAAATAATGTTGTTTTCATCTTAGTTTCAGCTGCTTTATGGCATCCGGAGAATGTTGTTTCCCCTTATAAACAATTTTTCTACATAATGCAGGAATGCATGCACGAAAGCTACCAAAATACTTTACCACTTCATAATGTAGGGGTGGAGGGAGGTCATTCAAGCCTCGATACTAATGGATCTTCAAGGGACACATATAATATTTTATCAGCCGATGGTAAAGTTAAATTTCTCATCATTTGTTTGCCTTATGAATTATAAGAGATCATTTCACGAGTGTTTTTCCTACTGAACTAAAATTGACTGCATTTTGTTTACTAGATGTTTCACCGATAGAAACAGCAAGAGCAAGATTCCTGGATTTCATCGTGGATAGTTTCATTGGCTCACATGTACTTGAAGTATCAGATTCTGAGACCGATGGTATATCTCAATCTGTGGAAGAAAAGCTGAGCAAGAGGAAGACAAGAGACATCCAATACGAAGGTGATCCACGCTTTGTATTGCCATTGATGTATGTGGCAAATATGTATGAAACCTTGGTTAATGAAGTAAACATGAGACTTTCTTCGTTGGATAACATGCGTGAAAAGACCATTGGAGTGGCACTTGAAGCTGCTGGTGGTTTATATAGGAAGCTTGCAAAAAAATTCCCAAGGAAAGGTATTCAACAATGCAAAATTTACATATTTAACTGATAATACTTCTTGTATGCAATTAACGACAGCAATTTAGCAGGAGCTTGCATATTCAAAAGACGGGAACTAGCAACGTCTTTTGAGACAAGGTCAAGATTTCCTGAACTAGTGATACAAGAGGAGAAGCGGGTTCGTTTTGTTGTAGTCAATGGTTTGGAAATTATGGATAAGCCAACTATTACACATATAGATGATGCAGAGTGGTAAGTTCAAGTGCCCCCAATGCTTTCTTATCAAGTTTATTTTGGTTGGGGGGGGGGGTATGTAATAACTTGGTTTAGTTTAGTCATATCAGTTTAGGAAAATAATCAAACTTTATTATTGTAGTTGAGTTATAGATGATTCAATCAAAATGTAGGTTCAAGAGGTTGACTGGTCGAAATGATGTAGTTGTCTCTGCTCGTGACTACAAGTTTTATGCTCCAAGACATAAATATAGGCGTTCTGCATCAAACTCTGTTTCAAGCATTCCTGGTTTTCCAGTAAGTTTGAAACTTACTTCTTGTTTAGCCATACTATTATAGAAGTTAATCTTGATTTTTGCATTGGTTTAGACTTTTCCTGGTGCTGATAATTCTTCTCCAATGTCTGTTGCTCAAGGCTATCGATCTCTTACAGAAGTAAGATCTTTTCTATTAATAGCGTATATATATATATATACATACATACATACATACATAGGGGGTCATTCAAGGGAGGAGTCAATATTTTGTGAGATCCGTGAGGTCCAATCTCAACCACAAATCAAAGTTTAAATTAGGAAATTAATAATTTTGGTACTTTTGACTTAAAATTTTAAATAATGACATTTTAGGTATTTTAGAGATCTTATCTCCCCTCTCCCCTCCGTCGTGAACATTTCACTACAATACCCATCGTATATACATTAATTAGGATCATTCTCTCTATATACCCACTGATACCTACTAATGTCCACTGTGATACCCACTCTATACACGTTGTGATACTCTAAGATACACAAATACACAATGTACTATAAGGTAAACGATGAAAGCAAAGAATGTGATGCAAAGAAAACACCGAAAATACACTTTGTGTTATTGGCATCAAAGATTCAAAGATAATACACTATGGATAGTTATGGATTTTCTATTTATGGAGAGGATAAATTAATCGCATTTATGAGTTGTCTTTTTTATTACTAAATTACCCTTTTCTATTTATTTAATGGGTGACTCACATTGGTTCTCACGATTATCTCAAATTACTGAGTTCTCAATTGATTAGGCCCGTATATATGTGTGTGTGTGTGTATATATAACATATATATATGTATGTTTTTGAGGTTTTCCCCTGAACCTTTCTCTCTCTCTCTCTCTCTCTCTCTCTATATATATATATATATATATATATAGGTCAGGAGAGAACCCCTAAAAAATGAAAAACTAAGGAACACGCTAATGACCGTTTATTTGTACGGTATGCACATGTGCATACAAGTAATTTGCAACTAATTTTTCCATTTTTCCGGTTTTCTCCTGAACCCTATATATATATATATATAGAGAGAGAGAGAGAGAGTTGGATTTCTTTGAGACGGGAAGTTATGGTGAGAAGGGTAAGAAGGGATCTCCACCTTTGGATCGATACTAATTGAACATCAATAGTAATGAGATGCACTAGATCAATTCCCGTAACACGTGCGATTCATGGGGTGGTGGTGAGATTAAAAGTGATCGAGGGTCTAGATCCCTTCTTATGCTTCTCATCTTAACTCCTATTCTCACACGATCCTTCGTGTGTGTGTGTGTGTGTGTATATATATATATATATGAAAAGTACTATTGTTATACCCATAGTAGTGGGTGGGTAGTATGGTTGTGTAACTGGCACATGATATAATTATTCAGTCACAAAATGAGCAGCAGACAGCAGCATCAAAACAGCATATGCAGGGTGAATTTCATATCTTGAACCAGAACCATGAGTCAATGAGTAGTCAATATTCTCAACACAATCATCAATGTGAAATTGGGCACACGCAGCAGTCATCGACCATGTCTCAACAGATGGCTTGTTTACAACCACTGAGTCACCTTGGAGGCCGCTTGCATGTACTGGTAATGTTTTGATTGCTCTTCCTAATTCCTTTCATTCGGTTCTGATCCTTTTTTATTCGAATGCGGAATTCTGATTCGAGTTGGTTAAATGTTCGTATTATCATAGCCAACAAGTCCTGCAAAGTTCTGTGATGAATGTGGTTCTCAATATTTGCGAGAGACTTCCAAGTTCTGTTCGGAATGCGGTGTGAAGAGGCTGGGAACATGATTCTGGTTTGCCTGCCTCTTAAGAGGTATATATATATATATGTATGTATACACACATATTTACACTGTGATGGTGAAATAACTGTGTGTGTTTTTGTTATGCAGGGCAATGTATATGATATAGTAGAGTTTATTATAGTTGCAACAGATGTGAGGGGTGGCTTTAATTTATTTATTCTAATTAATGGGATTGTGGAAGAAAAACAAGTCCTGATATGTTATCCATCTCAAAAAGCATTTGGTAACAAAAAGTAGCAGTCACTGTATAAATTGAATTACTCCTTTGTTTTGTAAAAATTGCAAATCTTAGTTGAAAAAGCATTGCCAAATGTTTGTTGAATGTGTGTAGTTTCATTTGGTTTAGGTTTGGAAATAAAAATATATTTTTTATTAACATAGATATCCAACCCGCTTATGCCAGCCGATTAATCCCAAGGTGACCATCTGTTTTGCAGATAGTCCGGGGTTACAACATTTGAACCTTCGTGGTTACAAGGGGATTTTTATTCTCCTTTGATTTGAACCTGAGACTTCCAAGTACTTTTGACCTTTGGAGCCAAAATCAAACCAATCAGGCATCACCTTTGTGGTTGAAATAAAAATATTAACCATAATATTGTTTAATACCTCCAATCAATTACTCGTTAAAAAATGATTTCTCAAGGAACAATTCCAATTTGTTTTCTTTATCATATTTTTCTATAATTCCAATTTGTTTTCTTTATCATATTTTTTTATTATAGAAAATATATATGACATCCGTCACTTTTGGAGTATCAGGTTAGCATCTTTAAAAAGGTTTTTATAATTAGGATTTTAAATTTATTAGGGATTAGCCATGTTGATGAAAAAATCAATCAACTTAACTCCCAAATTATAGTTCAGAAAACTCTGCCTCAACGGGTAACTGATAAAAGTAACCTATGTAATGTTAAATATATTAAAATTTCTCTTAAAATAAATAATATCGATATTATAAAATTCAAATATAAAAATATAAAGTTTCATCTGTATGTACAGATAATTTTTACAAAATTTGAAATTTTGATTTAATAATGAATAATTTTATCGGTATTTGATAAAACATATTTAAATTTATATTTAATTGGGCTAAGTTTGTATAAGAAAATAAAAATAAAATATGGTGGTTGGACCTTGTATGGGCCAGCTCCTCTACCTTCATATAAAACCCCACATCTTTTGAAAATCTTTCATTTCACCTTCACTTTTCCCTTTTTCCCTCTCTCTCTAAACCTTTCATATTCATCTAGCCGAATCCAAATTCCAAAAAATTTTCTTGATTTTCTAAATCTTGAAGAACAAGTCTTCAAGAAAAATCAAGCTGAAAGGTAATACGATTGATTTTATTTTCGAATCTTTTACAGCAATGACCCTTATATATTTATACTTCTTGCTCCTTGTTGAGTTCAAAATTTTCTAGAGAGTCTAGGATAGAAGATTATTTCATCAAGACATGAAAATATTCCCAAAATGATGATAATCTATGATCTATGAACTTATGAATCAAGAAAATGAGATAAAAACTACATTGCATGTAGTATTTAATCAATAAAAATGGCATTTTGAAACTGACATGTTGATTCTAACATTCCTATCGGCTATATTCTTTATTATCAACCCAAAATATTTGATTTCTGTTGAAGTTTGTTTGATTAGCTGTTGTTTTACTATTTTGTGTCTCACTCAAGGATATCGAGTTTTGGGGCATTTAAATGTTTAAATATAAAATTTTTAGGAGCAAAAAATAATGCTGTAGACAAAAAGAAATCTAACAACAGCGACTGTTGTAGTTTTTAAAAGTTAAAAGTAAAATGATTTTTGAAAAGTCAAGGAACATAATCTGTATATCTGTCAAAATAGCAACTTTTTGTGCAAAAACCTTTTATTTAATTAAATATTGGGTTATTTTTGGTATCAAATTTAACCCATAAAGGTTCATTGGCATTACATAAGATATAATCTTACTTTATCTATATCGTGACCCGATGGGTGATATAACTATTGGAATTTCGAGTGTTTAGGACATTAGTACGGACGTTGGTGCTCTAAGCTTCACAAAACCTTGGATATTCTTCTTCAAACTTGTGAGTTCTTCACGGCCCCACTTTTACTGCTTTTAGTTACTTTAAAATTGGGGGGGGGGGGAAGCATGAAAGAATGCAAACTTTACTGTTTAAATGTAAAACTTATGGACTAAAGAACTGTTTAGTCGAATATTGTGAAAATCATGAAAAATTGATTATTATTGCACTACCTATAAATGATAAATTGATGTGCTTGAGAGGATATTCCAAAAGGTCCCCGTCCGTACACGCTACTAGTTAACTCGGGCACGTCCCCGGGCCGTGGTAATTGTGGATAGCCGCAATTGTGTTGACAGTCCCACCCAGAAAAGGGTGCACATTACCTAAGTTTTTCATAAGTCTACTCGTGTGTGCGAAAGGGCCACCGCTGAAGTAGTACTGATACGAACCGTGGTACCTAAGTGAGTGAACGAGCCACTAATGGTAGTTCGTAAATTAATGGGGCACATTGGTCAGGTAAGGCTCTGTAGCGTCTCAAGTTTTTAAGCATCGATGGAAAATTTTACATTTATAATGTGCATGTTATGTATAAGTTTGCAAGTTGTGATTTATGCATTGTAAATATTTTGTGCATATGAAAACCCGTGAACTCACCAACTCTTCGTAGTTGACGTCGTTTTGTGTTTCATGCTTTTCAGGAAATTAAGTAAGAATGGAGGTTTTGAAAGATCTCATGCGTTAACACCTGTTCACAAGTTTTAGGAAACCTCTTTTTGTACTTAATGTTGTTTCTATCGTGAACCGTAGAAAAATTTAATTTGTAAATTTCCATGGATTATGTAATCTATTGGTGTTATCTATCGATTGGAGCTATGAAATACTTACCTGTTGCGTCTCATGTTTCCGTTTTAGCGGGGTGTGACAATATAACGATGTTAAACGAATTACTAAAGGACAAAATACACGAAATATTAATCTATTTTTACAAAATTTCTTATTATAACATTGTATATTTAGTTTTTCTTATTATAACAATGTACTTTCAAAATATTTTTTATTAGGGCATCATATTTTTAAAAATTTAAACGTTATAACATTGGTCAACCTTGTAAATTAAATTTACCCGTTATACCAGATTTCTTTACCACCTCATTGTCTATATAGGCTCTCCATATATATGATAGTTTAAAAACATAAGGAATATCATGGGTTAGATATAGTGGCATGTATACATAACGTCTTTTTTGATTATTTTACATGTATAAGCAATATTTACGGAATATTAAAAAATAACGTATCATTTTATTACGTTTTGGTACCGTCATAAGTTAATCAAAACATTTTTATTAAAACTCCAGTTTAAAACCATAAAAGTTAATAATCACATTTAACATAAGTTGTTTTTAAACAAGCAATCCCAAAAACACCCCTAAGTATCACTTTTAACGATTTGAAGCGATTAACGATCCGTTGACGTTGACGCTGACTTCATACTGCCTTTCCTCTTCTTTCTGCACTATAATCTTGAATCATCATCTACAAGAGTTCCATTGCTATCAGAATTTGTCGCCCGACTGCTTTTCTTGCTGATCATGGTATATTACTTCACTTTAACTCATCAGAATCAATTATCCAACACCTTTTTTGTTCAATAACTTGTATCTAGACCTAAAATCGAGTTTGCTATCATCCTCCATGGATTTGTTTGCTTTTGGATTCTGCTATCTTCCTTCATTCTACTGTCTGTGATTTCAATTTTCAGAGATGATGCACCATTGAATGTTGAATGAAAAGCATGATCTTCATCTTCGTTTAGAGATAAGAGAAGGAGAGCTTGCATTCATACGTCTAAACATGATTGACACTGATGTCGACTGTCTAATAGAGACCTTGAAGCACCTCATCAACTTCAATCATCCATCACAAATTTGCAAAACCCCATGGATTGATCAACTTCAGTTGCTACACAAGGGGTTAACGTCATTAAGAACCTTCCTCACTCGTTCAGAGGACACTCGATATACTGTTGAGAAAGTGAAAGCTTTGGTGTTAAGGATCATAGATGTAGCAATTGAGGTAGAACATATGGTTGATTCTTTCGTTGCTAGTTTTGACAATGATTGCTTTTTAGAGCTTGACAATGTCGTGCGACAGATGGAAACCATCAAAAGAGATGTATCAGGATTCGACGATCATAAGATTCAGGATCTGCAACATGAAAGAAGTTCATCAAGAGTGAATCCCGCAATACCTAAAGAAGATAATATTATTGGGTTCGATGTAGAGGCAAGAGAAATACTGGATAGACTTGTTGGAAACCGGAAGCAACTAGATGTGATCTCCATTGTTGGGATGGGAGGCCTTGGGAAGACTACTCTGGCCAAGAGAGCTTATAATGATCCTTATGTAGCATACCACTTCTACGATCATGTGTGGATCACGGTTTCTCAGACATATCAGAAGAACGATTTGTTGCTTCGTATTTGCTCTTCACTTTCGCTCACAATCACGAATGAAGCCGCCATGAACACTGGAAAGCTGCGTGAAATGGTTTACAAACGGTTAAAGGGTAAGCGTTATCTTATTGTCATAGATGATATATGGGGTGTAGAGGCCTGGGATGATATAAAGATTTGTTTCTCTAACGACAACAATGGAAGCAGAATTTTAGTAACTAGTCGACTCGTGGAGGTGGCCTTACACATCAAACCAGATAGCTCTCCTCATTTGTTGCGTTTCTTAACCGTGGAGGAAAGTTGGGATCTACTGCAACAGAAAGTGTTTCCAGAAGATGGTTCTTGCCCCAAATCTTTGAAGAAAACCGGGAAGCAGATTGCTGAAAGATGTCGAGGGCTGCCACTGGCAATTCTCGTGATATCTGGGCTTCTTGCGAAAACAGAGAAAACGGTTGAATGGTGGACTCGAGTTTTAGATGGTATAGGCTCGTACCTCGTTGGTGATCCAGAACAAGACATGAACACATTAGCTTTGAGTTACAATCACCTGCCACAACACTTGAAATCATGCTTTCTCTACTTTGGAGCATTCCCGGAAGACTTTGAGATTGATGTTCGGAAGCTGCTATGGTTGTGGGTTGGTGAGGGTTTTATAGAACCTGCTACAGAAAACATAGCAGAAGAGTACTTGATTAATCTTGTTGAGAGAAGTTTAGTGATCGTTGAGCGAAAAAGGTTGGACGGGGGGATAAAAGTGTGTCGTGTTCATGATCTTTTGCACGATTTATGTTTCAATAAAGCCAAAGAAGAGAACTTTCTGCACAAGATTAAGCCATTAGAAGAGCAACTTTCTTCACCTAACACAAGCGGTTTCAGAGCAACTGATCGCCGCCTATTCATCCATTCATACGTGCCTGACTATGTTATCTCCAAACCATCTTCCTCAAATACCCGCTCTTTCTTGTTGACGTCGAATTATATCTCTGGCTTAAGCAACGAAAGTATTTTTTTTCTTTACAGCGCCTTCAAACACCTTCGGGTGTTCGAATTTGGTGGAGTCTTTACTCCATTCTTGCCAAGTGAAATAGGTCAGCTAGTTCACTTGAGATACTTGTCGCTATGGACTGATGGACTTGTTATCCCGAAATCAATATCAACCTTACAGAATCTGCAAACACTTGTTATTCGTGGAAAAACCTTTCCGATTGATTTTCCATTTTGCAAAGATAGTAATATGGCTAATTTGATGCATATGTCGATTTGGCCATCTGTGAGATCAAAACATCCGGTGGCATTGCCGAAAATTCGAACCATTTTGATGCTGCATCTTCCTGTAGGAAGGCAGCCTGTGTTGGAAAGAGCTCCAAATCTTAGAAAGTTAGGATGTTATGTATCACCACAGCGTGGTGGTTTGGTGTTCTTCCCTCCGTTAGACTTCCTGGTCCATCTTGAAAAACTGAAGATTTATATCGACCATGACTACCGCCACGGTTTACCAACTCAGATGAGGTTCAGTTGGCTGAATCGCTTACCCCATAGCCTCAGGAAAGTGACGTTTTTAAACTGCTATCTGCCATGGTCAGATTTATCTCAACTTGGAAGATTACCAAATCTGGAAATTCTGAAAATCTTGTGTGCTGCCTTCCAAGGACCAAGATGGGACACAAACGATGGGGGGTTTCAGAAACTGAAGTGTTTGAAAATCCAGTCTCCTGAGCTTGTAGAATGGAACACGGACAGTGATCACTTTCCCCGACTGGAAAGACTAATTATGAACGACTGTGGACGACTGAAGGAGATCCCAATGTGCTTAGGTGATATTCCTACCATGGGATTCATAGAGCTCTGGCGGCCTAGAAGGTCGGTAGCGGAGTCTGCGTGGCGGATTTATGAGGAGCAGCAAAGTCTTGGTAATGATGGGCTGAAGATCATCATCCATAGTCGTAGGGAATATGAACCAACCTTCTTGTACAAACCTCCTAAGATAATGATCAATTATAGGTACGTGTCGTTACTCATCTTGCATATTCTTACTGTTTTGATTTCGAGTTTTGGTTAATGGTATCGACTGTGTTCAGGCATAGCTCAACGGATGAATCTGGAGATGAAGAGTCATCAGATGGGGAAGCATAGACAGATGTCAAAGAATGGCCAAATACAATCTTCAGTTATACTTTCTTTGTTGCTGTTTCAAGAGAAATGGTCCAGGCACCCAAAAGAAACATGTTAATTTATAAGGAATCAATTTTAATGTTCTATTTTATTATTTGTTTCTTTTGATTTTAATGTTTTATTTTATTATTTGTTTCTTTCGATGTTATAATACGATTTTATATGTTTTTAAGAAAGCGATAATGATTTTTTTGAATAAAATATAAATTTGAAGATATCATAAAATTTAAAAAAAAAAATAATATCAATGTTAATATCAAATCAATTATTTAAAAATTTTCATTTTTTATGTAATTTTTTAATTTTTTTATTATAATTTAATTTAAGTTTAATAACGAAATAATTTATTTTTAGTTTAATAATATAACATTTTATAAATGTAATAATTAAGTATTCTGATAGAACTCGATGAGTATCCTAATTATATTTTAAATCTTTTATATTTAAAATGAGATGTTTATCATGTATTTGATTATGTTTAGCTGCAATTAGTTACACGAATTTAGATATGGAGCTTTAATAAGTTGTACTTACGCACAATCTATTTGCAATCTTGAGTTTTAAGTTATATGAGTTAATAAACAGTATTTTATGCATAAAAAATAGTTTGTAAGAGTTTTTGTCAAATGCTTTATAATATAGCACAGATTATGTGTTTTTAAAGAAACAACAATGATTTTGTTTTTGAATAAAATATAAATTTGAAGATATCATAAAATTTTTTTTAAAAAAAATCAATTTTAATATCAAATCAACTATTTAAAAGTTTTCATTTTTTATGTAATTTCTTTAATTTATTTTTTTAATTATAATTTAATTTAAGTTTAATAATGRAATAATTTATTTTTGATTTAATAGTATAACATTTTATAAAGATAATAACTAAGTATTCTGTAGAACTCAATGATCATCCTAATTATATTTTAAATTTTTTATATTTAAAATGAGATGTTTATCCTGTATTTGATTATGTTTATTTGCAGTTAGTTACACGAATTCAAATATGGAGCTTTAATAAGTTGTACTTACGCAAATTCTACTTGTAATCTTAAGTTTTAAGTAATATGCATTAATAAACAATACTTTACGCATAAAAAATAATTTTTAAATTTTTTTGTTAAATACTTTATAATATAATATATATAAGGATTTTGTAAAAAAAGAGTTAGATTCACAACTCCCACTCTAATTAATTAAAAAAAAAAAAACTTAAAAAGCAAGATTTCACGAATAAGGGGCATTTACGTCAAATATGTCGACAAGACATTTTACATACATGATAATTAAATCCATTTTGACTTTTAAGTTTTATTAAAAGGATACTCATATAATGTAATAAAATATATTTTGATTTTAATATTTTATTTTTTATTTTAGTCGATGTTATAGTATGACCTTATGTGATTTTGAAAAAACGATGATGTTTTTATTTTTGAATAAAATATAAATTTGAGGATATCGTAAAAATTTAACAAAAATATATCGATATTAGTATGAAATTAACTATTTAAAATTCCAATTTTTTATGTAATTTTTAATTTAATTTTTTATTATAATTTAATTTAGGTTCAATAAAGAAGTAATTTATATTTGGTTTAATAATATAATTTTCTTATAAATATAATAATTAATTATTTTGTTAGAATTCTATAATTATCTTAATTATATTTTAGATTTTTTATATTTTAAAATGAGACGTTTATCCATTATTTGATTATGTTTATTCGCAGTTAATTACACGAATTCAAACACGGAGCTTTAATAAGTTGTACTTATGCATAATTTACTTGTAATCTTGAATTTTAAGTAGCATGCATTAATATACAGTATTTCATGCATAAAAAATGGTTTTTAAGAGTTTTTGTAAAATGCTTTATAATATAGTATAGATACCTAAACATATTTTTTTATTAACCTGGATATATAACCCGTTATACGAGACGTCTAATTCTAGGATAACCACCTGCTACGCAAGTAGTCTGGAGTCACAGTATTTGAACATCTGTGACCACATAGAAATTTTTATTTCTTCTTGAATTTGAACCTGAGATCTCCAATTTGATATTTGGAGTCCAAATTCAAACCGATCAGACACCATCTTTTTTGGTTACTTAAATATACTTAATGTAAATCTCTTCCATAAAACGCCTATATAAAAAAGAGCACAGCCATCGATTTCTCTTTTTCTTTTATCAGTTTTGTTATTGTTTTTAATTTTTCTGTACTTAAGGTAATGAGGTGTTTGAGATTGTTTATTTGAAACAACTTATGTTTTTTTTTAAAAACACTTATCAATTTATTATAAGTCAGAAGGTTTAACTTTTTCAAAAACTTCTTATTACCGGTTTGACACCGATATAAGTTATTTATCTAAACACTGAAAAGTATTTATTACCTGTGTCATACCGAAATAAGCCAATAAATTGTTTTTATAAATATTACAAACACCTCCTAAATTGTTATAAAAAAGGTCCTACTTCTTATCCAAGAAAACAAAAAAATGAACATATCCGTCTTCGCCTTTTTATTGTTTGCCGATTCGCAGAGATATCAAAATTCAAGGCAGAGATAGAGATCAAAGAACACCTATAGAGACATGGAGTGTGTATTTGGGATGGTTGGGAAAGGGTTTGCATTGGTGGTAGCAGATACATCGGCGGTTAACAGTATTCTGGTTCATAAATCTAACGAAGACAAGATTATGGTTCTCGATTCTCACAAGCTCATGGGCGCTAGCGGTGAAGCTGGTGATCGGTAAGATGTAATTTCGTATTTCCCTTTTGCGATTTGTTTTTAAGCTTATTACTGGTATGATGTGCTATATGATCTTATGACGTAACTCAAAATACGAATTGAAAGTTATTAAAATACAAAATCTAAATCAATCTTCGGAAAGGGTAACCAAAGGGACCAGAAATTGTATATATATATTTTTTTGATTTTCTTGTGTCTTCGAAATTAGGGCTTTTGATAGGTATGAACTACTCCCTCCAGCCAAAAGAAAGACCCGCTCCTTGAATTTGGACTCCCCATAGTCGCTAGATGCTCTTAAAAAATTGATATTCATGTTAAAGTTTTTGAGGAAAATTTGCTCACTGTATGCCATAGAGTCGATAGCCATTTGCATTTATAAACAACTAGTTTGATATCTTAAGTTTTAAAATTTGTTTTGGAGGATGTGGGTTGTGCATACTTTGGAATAGGAATTGGAGTACAATTTGGTACTCTCAACCGTATTTGTTATATTGTCTTTTTTTCTGTTATTCAGCCAATAATGGAGATTGAAAGGTGGAAATTTTCAATGTTATGCCACACCTGCTTTTGATTCTAGTACATATTTTTCTAGCATGGTTTTCTTAACTGCACTTGGATTAACAGTAAGAGTTATGAAATGAAACAAACAGAACATGAAGTATATCTGTCTCAAGTGTTTCATAACTAAATAGCAACAATTTGAACACCGGATATCTGCTCTATCATTTCCTCAAGCAAAGTGGAATGGACTTGGTATTGTTTCAATGTCTGTTTGTTAAAATTTATCTCATACTCAGATAATGCTCAAAATGGGAGAGACCGATAGAAAAGAAATGTGAGGTTACACTGAACTTGCATTCAGGTCAACTACCCTGAGAAGATGAAGACTTGAAGACTCTCTTGTTAGTCAGATACTTGGCTATTGAAAGGCAAACTTGGTCATTCGCAAGGCTAGATACTACCTTGGTCTTTCGCAAGGCCAGTTCAGTGTTGTAGGGGAAGATAGAGAGAAGGGTGATAGAGTGGGATAGAAGAGCACAATGAAATCACTCTAGATTGAGTGTGATGGGGGATCATAGAGAACTCCAGAATTCTGATCCTAAAAGAATTAGGAAACAGTAGAAAGTTAAATACTTAAACTGTAATTAGGTTCCCAAATACTGCCCTATCTAATACTTGTTTCATGTTGCCGTACTGAGGAAACAATACAAAGTTTTTCTCTCTTGTACTCCCTCTGTCCAAAAAAAGAATGCCAATTAACAAAAGCATTATTTGTCTGATCTCCAAAAAACGGATGGGTAAAATAAGATCAGATACATCCTAATGTAATATTGCGTTATGGAACTCTTTATGGGACAGGAGATTTGTTGACTGGACCTGTTTCTTGGGATGGAATGAGTAAAACATAATGGCCAACTATTAATTTTTAGAATTTTGATTGTAATGGACTTCCCAGTCATTTTGTTGCACATTAGACAAAGATGATTCTCATGCTTATAAAGTTTTCGTGTATATTCCTGGGCACAAGTTTTCGCATCAAGATTGAAGGGAACATAACTTATAATATGCTTGTGGCTCAAGTAAGCGGCTAGAAGAGACAAGCCCAAACTCGAGCTGTATTGAGAGGATTTGCTTGCTGCTTATGTTCTTTTATTTACATTTTTTCCCTTGGGATTAGTTGCACGAGTTTCGAGCATGGCATTGTTTTGGTATTTTACTAGGACAAAGAGCAGTGGGTTTCATTAAGTTTGGTAGATTCCTTTCTGTTCAATCACTATTGCACTAGAACAAGCTAAACGTGTTTCCCAGCACATCAGTTTCCTCCTTGCTTCTAAGTAATTTATTTTTTTAAGATGGATGATGGAAGTAACATAGTTTAGGTTTTGTTGAAGATCACTTCGTATCTAGAAAACTAATATAGTTCCAAAACTCAAAAATGTTGTGCCAGCTCTAGTGTGGGATAGTGAAAGGGTACAAGTAGAGTGACTACGGTGAAAGATGAATAAAAACATATTCTTGCAATGGATCGGCTATGCGAGTTAAACACACATAAACTAATCACTAAATCAACAAGGGTCCTTAACATTGGAATTTGGAACGGATGTAACCTTTCCCCTTGGAGATTGTAACAGCCGATTACCTCGATATATAGATACTGCATTCTGGAGTTCTAAACCTGATAGAATTAGGAAATGATAAGGTAGGTAGATAGTCAACCTAACAGAAAAGATAATTATCTAATGACAACTAGAAAATTCCTAAAATACTTTCCTATATAATAGCTTCCCATGTTCTACTGAATAGAGATATTAGTTGTCTTTAAATAAAAATACATAAGTTCCAATTAATTGTCCGTTGCTTCCACTTTCTTCCCATTGATCCAGCATTAGACCTTTTGCCTACCTTTAGGCTTTAGTCTCTAATTTAATGTCTATCAGATCCCTAATGCACTGGATATATATATATATATATATATATATATATATATATATATATACATGCACTGCATTTATAAGTTCCAGATAGCAGTAATTTTAAACTAGAGATGTCATAGTTATACACACAGTTGTTTCAATCTCTGTAGTTGTACACATAGATTACAAATAGATGACATTATTTGTTCTCTGATTAGTGGTTATTTAGCGATTCTAGTTTGAATTTTTCTTGCTTAATTCCTCTATATCTTAATGGTTAGAGCTCAATTCACGGAGTATGTACAAAAAAATGTGGCTCTCTATCACTTCCGTAATGGGATTCCTTTGACCACCAAAGCTGCAGCAAATTTCATGCGGGGTGAGCTTGCCACTGCTTTGAGAAAGGTATAAAATCCTTTTATCAATCCAAAAGAAAACCAATTCTTGGATCTCATTGTGTATTCTTCTATTCCTTTATCTTCATATTGACCTTGTGGGCTTAAGAGCATTCTATTGAAACAACCGCTCTACTTTTTGGGGTAAATGTCAGGTTTGCATACATCGCACCCCCAGTCCCCACCTCTAGGTGGGACATACCGGGCTGATTGGAAAAAAGTTGGATTTTCTTTTTTAATGATTTTGGGTTGTGATCTTTTGAGGTAATTTGTACAGAATCCTTACATGGTAAACATCGTGCTAGCTGGTTACGAGAAAGAGACGGGTCCTTCACTATATTTCATAGACTACATTGCAACTCTGCACAAGGTGGAGAAAGCAGCATTTGGGTATGGGTCATACTTCTCCCTGGCGATGATGGATCGCCATTACCATCCAGATATGACGGTGGAAGAAGCCATCGAGTTGGCTGAAAAGTGCATCGAGGAAATACGATCCAGGCTTGTCGTGGCTCCTCAGAATTTTGTGATTAAGATCGTGGACAAAGATGGTGCTCGTGAACACTCGTGGCGCCGCACCACCAAGGATTAGAACTGGAGTTTGGACAACTTGTAGTTGTAATAGGGGGTAGTGATGGACGTAGATCTTTGGACTTTATGGTTCATCAAAACAAAGACAGATGTTCCTCTTGTCTCTAACACGGTTTTAAACATCTTATGAAATTAATGCTTTTTTGGGAAGTCTTAATGTTTAGATTATTATATCAAAATGGAATGCGATTGTTTTGGTTCCTAGGTAGGGATCATTAGAACCGGATACCTGTCTTTGGAACCGGAACCGCTCCGGAACTGTCAGTTCCGAAACCGGAACCGATGTGATTGGTTTCGGTTTCAATTCCAAAAATATGGAACTCATCGGGACTGGTTTCTATTCTCATTGTTTTTGGAACTGTTAACCGCTGGGTACCGTCGGGACTGGATACGGGTACCTAGAACCGGGACGGATGGGTACCCACTATTTTTTTAAATAAAAATTATTTTATATTTTTATTATATTTAATATTATTAATTTACTTTTTAAGGTTATAGTTGTTGTTGCTTCCTTAATAATTGAATTAGATCTCTCTGCCTCTTACTCTCTTACTGTTTCACAATCAACTTACATTCTCCTAAATCCCAATTGCTTGTAATTATTAGTTTTTAATTTTTATCGGATTAGTTTCACCGTTGTAGTATTTATTTTTTACGTTGGTACTTTGTAATAGACTACTATTTACTTTTTTATATTATGAAATGATAAAATTTTAAAAAAAATTAGACACCGGATACCCGTTACTGAAACCGGTTCCAAGTGGTTCTGGGACCGGTTCTCAAATATAACGGTGTGACCTGGTATCCGTCTTTGCTCACCCCTATTCGTAAGGGGTGTCGGTTCCTTCTCTTAAGGACTCCAATATACCTTAATCTACATCATCTCACTTAGGGGTGTTTGTGATGTGGTTTGGTGCAGTTTTGGTTCAAACCGCAAACCGCATCGCATATTCGATTTGAAGATTTTCTTAAACCACACCACATTTGGTGTTGTTTGAACCTAACGCACTTCAATCCAATAATTATAAAATCACATCTTCGAAATAAATTCGACGATGATACTCCTATATTCCTTACAGTAAAAAGCTTCTGATATGTACAAAATGCACAGTTAAAAAGGTGTAATGCAAACTAAATAGTTCGATAATTAATTCAAATGCATTTAAAACTTAGCTTTAAAATAATGTCAACCACAATGTTTGACAAAAGACAAATGAAAATGAAAATAATTCAAATAAGGAATTTGTAACGTAAAAAATTAAAAAAGAATTGATAAATAATCAATAATATATTAACTATTTTGATTTGATAAATGATTATACGTATAAATATATATATTTAAAAATATAAAACATATATGATACTGTTTTAACCACAGTTTGATAACTCAAAACCACAAATCACATTGCAACGTACGTTTTGCCGAAAATGCAAACTGCACTGCAAAAGTTTTAAACCGTATTTTACGATACAGTGTAAACGGTTTGTACAATTTAACGGTTTAGATGAACACTCGTAATCTTACTCATGACACTAGAGTTATCTAAAATATAAATATTAATAATGGACACTATTTTTATTTTTATTATTATTTATTTTTATTAATTATTAGAAAAGACATTGATAAAATTTAAAAATACGTTTATTAACCTTTTGAAATTCGGTTATTTTGATGTAACGATAATGATTCCATAAAACTTAGAAAAATTGCATTCCTTGTTTTTTTTCCTATACGAAACCGTTTTTCCTTCCACCGCCTATCTAACCGTCGCCGATAACCGGATCTCCGGCAATGTATAGGGCCTTGGTAGGCCCGTCTAATTCTTCAGTGGTGGTCATGATGTACACCCTTAAAGACGCTCATAATTGGTGGCATGTACTAAACGACTCCCCTCTTTGGCAAGATCGAATATTTCATCTTCTTGCTGCGCTCTATGGTCTCATGGGGGTTGTCGCTCTGGTGATTTTTATCTCTTCTTATGCTTCCTATCATTTGTTAAGTTTTATGCTGTGGTACGATTTTTTAATTTGTGTTTTTTGTTTCTAGGGTTTCTGTTTCGTTTTAGAAGGATGGTTTTGATTGATAATGGTGGTATCTGATAAGATTATTTGGTTTGTGTTAGTAATTTGATTCTGTTATTTGTTAATTGGGGTGTTTAAGCTGTTAAAATCTTGGATTTCTACATGCTTATACTGTTGTAAGAAAACTAAGCATTCCAATCTGAATGCTTTATGTCAGTTACTCTCATCGGTTTCACATATTGTTACATGGTATCAGAAACGCTCTACAGTCTACGATCTAATTACTGCTAATCTTATCTCCGATAGAGGTTCCTATAAGAACCCACTTTTTGTACTTTTTCTTGCCAAGTCATTTCCAACTCATCAAATTAATAACCTACAGAAACCTCCACAATTTAGTTCTTATAAGAACCTCATTTTGTGGGTCCCATGTATAATATAAGTTATATATATATATATATATATAATAGTTATTATATTGGATATGAAAGTTGAGAAAATATATAAAAAAACTAGCAAATTGTCGCTTCACACCAACTTCAAGTCAAGAATGGAAGGTTCTTGTACAAGAACTCAAAGAGAGTGAGGAGGTTCTTATAAGAAATTTCTATAATGTTGGTTCTTGTAAGTTATATTTTTTGCTTATGATGTGTGATTTTGTGACTGTTGCAGACACAATTGATTCGGATAGAGCTAAGAGTGCCAGAGTATGGTTGGACCACTCAGAAGGTCTTTCATTTTCTCAATTTCTTGGTTAATGCAGGTTTGTATATTTGCTTTCCTAGAATGTATTTTATGAGCCTTCTGTTGTCTGATCTTTACTGATTGTAGACATATTACTATTGCAGTTAGATGTTTAATTTTTGCTTTCCGTCGTGATATACAGCACTTGAAACCTGAGGTTAGAGTGTTCTTAAGTTCACCCGTTATATATGGCCTCATTGGCTTACTCATTCAGCTTATTTTGTTAGATTGTTCAACATATCTTGATTGATGTGCCAAGTCTTGCGTTTTTCACTACGTATGCTCTCTTGGTTTTATTCTGGGCAGAAATTTACTACCAGGTTGAGTTTCTCCTCTTTATTATGTGTTTACTCTTTCTTCTTGGTGCTGAGTGGATAATGTAAGTAGTTGATAGACTTTATGATGTGCTGAACCTTTGACAGGCACGGGCTGTCTCAACTGATGGTCTTCGGCCGACTTTCCTTACAGTCAATGCAATAATCTATGCAATTCAGGTATTTACTTGGCAGCTTAGCTGAATACCTTTTTTTCGCATCTCCAACAATTTCTCCATTATTTTTTTAAAATGAAAAGGCCATATTCAAAGAAATTCTAAAAATAGATTTAACTCCAATAGTTTCTCCAAATATAATTAAAATATTCAATAATATAAAAAAGTCCTCTCTCTTCCTCTATTTAATTTTGGAGGGTTCTCCAAATTTGTAGAAATTTCCCCTCTTTCTCTTTGCTTTCTCCATTTTGGAGGAGCTGTTGGAGCAAAAAACGAGTATAAAAACTCCAAAAAAAAAAATCCCTCTATTTTTGGGGATGCTCTTAAATGGTTAACTTGAAATATTTGCATTCCCCTCACCTCTCTTTCTCATGGTCTACGAAGCATTCTTGTCATGTTTGCTATGAATAACAAAGAGAATTATAGCACCAAATGAAGGAAACTTAACTATACCCATTATAACCTCAACGGTTGAAGGATGCTATGAGACTAAATAAGACTGTTGGATACTTGGGTGCATATCTATTATGTAGGGAGATTATAGGGTCGTCAGCACGAAGATCTCAGTTGTTCTTAGAAGAAATGGACAAATCTTATAGGGTATAAAGTCAGTTTGCAGTAGAAGATCTATCGAGTGCTTTTTAATCTAGCCGTTCTGTTTCAGGAAGCTATGAACCTTGTTCCATCAGCTTATCAAAATCTGGTTTTGTTTATTATACAGACAGTGAAAGTAGTCAAGAAAATGTGGAACAGGGATTAACAATGCTTATATGTATTACTATTGGAAATCTATTTATTTTTCTTGAAAAAATATACAGTGGATAGTTAACCTATTCTACCTATGATTTCTTAACAGATAGGTTTGTGGCTAGTAATCTGGTGGAAGCCTGTCCGTGTTTTGGTGATCCTCTCCAAGATGTTCTTCGCAGGTCCTGCAACCTTTATAATCTGTTTTCGGAATTTTGTGTTCTTGAAAGTTGCCTCACCCGTCTTTTTTGCCAGGGGTGTCTTTATTTGCCGCCTTGGGATTTCTCCTATATGGTGGAAGGTACTTCTTTATAAACTTTGCTTTTTGGAAAGTAATGTTGCGCTACATATTTTCGTTAGTAAACCTTTTTTGCAAGCGGGGTTTTCTTGGAAACAACCTTTCTGTCTTTTGAGACAGTGGTCAGATCTACGTACATTTTACCCCTCCGAGTGAGATAATCCGAGTTTGTTTGGTCAATTACAACCGGGCTGCATAACCAAACAAACTCAATATATCTAGTTGGAGTGCAGCCTTCTAGGACTAATATCTTGCACTTCATGTATATGTGCAGACTCTTCTTAATGTTGCAACGGTTTCCTGTGGAATCAAAAGGGCGGCGAAAGAAATTGCAGGAGGCATATATTTATCAAAAACCCATTTTGTCAAATCCGATTGCTTATATCTATGTGATATTTTGATTTATTTTCTTCATGCAGGTTGGATACGTTACAAGCATCTGTTTCGCATGTTTCCTCATAAGATGTGTCATGGTTAGTCCCCTTGTCATCATTGCAATCGTTATGAATGGATGTTGACCGTATATTTAACACTTTGCAGTGTTCTTATACGAATTTATCTTATTTCATTATTGCTTTTTTTTTATGGTTAGATGTGCCTTAATGCATTCAATAAGGCTGCAAACCTGGATTTGTTGGAACATCCTGTTCTCAACTTCATATACTACTTGGTAAAGTTCCTCATCTTCTTTTGTTCGAGAATCGGGACCTCTAAATCTATCAGAGACTTGATAAGCCGTTGCTTATATTTCTGTTTGAACAGTTGGTGGAGATACTACCATCGGCTCTAGTTCTCTTTATTTTGAGGAAGTTGCCACCTAAACGAGGGATAAACCAATATCACAATATCCGCTGACGAGAAAACCATGATGATACCCAATGCGAAAAAGATTTCTTGAAAATGGAGCATTCGTTGGAGCTGGTTTTTTTTATTGAAAGGGATAGAAAGCAAGAACGGAAAAGATGAGTACATGGTGTCCAAAGATTTTCAAAAGCCTTCTAAAGAAAGGAATCTCTATGGTTAGTGAAATACGCCTATCGTAGTGATATTTATACATTGTTCTTCGACTCAAAATGTTAATGAATGTCCATTTTCCGTTAACTCTTCGTGTAGCAGTTTAATCATATTATAGGGAAAGAAAAGGCGTTCAAATAGCTGGATGATTTTCTACACCTACCTTTAAAACTTCTTTTCTTGCAGCAGTTTTTCTTACTCTTTGCAGAACTTGTCTTAACGGAATCAGCCATTAGAGCACAACTTAAGAGGGTTTGACGCTACTCTCTACAGAACCCCACAACTTCGATGCATTTAAAGTTGCTGAATGCAATAGCCCGAACAAGACCCAACTCAACCAATCGATCCATTGTTTCCCATGTTGTTTTTCGACTGCCCGTATTATTCAATTCATCTATCACCAAATGCCAATGCATCAAGTAAAGATATGAGAGTCCAAGAACTCTTAAGAGAAACTATTGACAGAATTCTCAATCTTAATAATAGAATTTCATGGCGCTTTGATTTCGAGAGATTGTTTTAGTGTTTTTGGCACTTATCTCGGTTTTTTTTATCAATTTCAAGATACTTTAGGTTTTTTGGTTGATTTCAAAGTATTTTTTTTCGGTTGGTGGGACCCAAACGTGAAATTACGGGAGGACCTATGGTAAACTATGTAGAAGGGTATTAAAAATATATTAATAGGGTCTATCCCCCACCTTTTGAATACCGCATCCGCCCCTTGAAAGATTCAAGTGAGGAAAATGAAAGCGATACCGTTGAAACGATAAAAAAAAAACGCTCTGATAAAGTGTTTATTCAATTGTTTGTTTTGAAATAAATGACAATTTTTCTGGTCGAAAATTGTTCTTAAAGAAGAAGGAGAAAAAACGAAAGAAACTTAAGTTTCAGAATTCAAAGAATGATGGCAACTTCTCGTTAGAAACCTCATAATTATCGTTCGAATATTACATCATAATACTTTTTTATAATCTAAACATCTCATTAAATAAATGAGTTTGATACTTCATTCACAAGAATCTTAAGAACTATATAGAGAGAGAGATTCAACGGAAAGTCCTAAAATTGAAAAACTGAGAAACATCGTAGTAACAATTCATCTGGAATGTATGCATATGTACATAAAAGTAATTGAAGTTGTTTCTTAATTTTTATGGAAAACCTAAATAATGAATAACTTGTGAAAGAATATATATATATATATATATATATATATAGAGAGAGAGAGAGAGAGAGAGAGTGAGATTTAAGGAAAACCTAAATAATGAAAAAACCGAGAAACACTCTAATAATTAACCATTTATTTGTATGAAATGTATGTGTGCATACAATGAATCGAAGATGTTCGGTTTTCATACACGTATGCATACCGGACAAATTATTTGTATTCATATGTGCATACTATACAGATAAATGGTTACTAAAGTATTACTCAGTTTTTTATTTTCTACAAACCTGATATATATATATATATATATATATACTATATTATAAAGCATTTGCCTAAAACTCTTAAACCCGTTCATCCCTATCCGATTTCATCCTATAACTGAATTCGTGTAACTAACTGCAGATAAACACAATCAAATACATGATAAACATCTAATTTTAAATATAAAAAATCTAAAATATAATTAGGATAATCATTAAGTTCTAACAAAATACTTAAGTAATATCTTTATAAAATGTTATATTATTA
>NC_037542.1:14435067-14452883 GCF_001531365.2 Cynara cardunculus var. scolymus | reverse complement strand
GTAATTATGAGAGGTTGATTAACCATTTTTATTGTGGATGATGTTAATCATGGATATTATTATCTTCATTATTTTAATTTTAGAGAAATACATGAAACAGTTTCATTAAAATTTCATTAAATATTATATGAAACAATTTCATAACCATATATGATACAAATTTATCAAAAAAAAGTATTATATGAAACAATTTCACAAGATTAAACAATTTCATGAAAAAAATTCATAAGATTAAACAATGAAATCGACGTATGAGGGTGATTTGTACAGTTTTGACAAATGAGAGTGGTTTTCATTTGATCGCTCATATATATAATATAGACGAAAGATTATGCAAGAACGAGAGTTAAAGTTGAGAATCGTAAAAAGAGATTTGGACCATTGATCATCTTTAATTTCAAAATTATTCATGATTTGTGCTTGATACGGGGATTGTTTAATATATCTCATTTCGGTGAATCTCATTTTAACATGCATCCAGAGGAACCCAATTCTCTCTTTCTCTCTCTCTCTATATATATATGTGTGTATATCAATCATTTGAGAACCCTCTATATTGCCATAACTTGAGAATTATTTTCTTAGAATATTGTTTCACATTATATTTCTATCTAAAATTTACTATCTAAGACCAGAATTTAATATATATATATATATATATATATATATAATACTCTAAACAAATACACAATTCCAAACAAAACAATCTTTAATTTATACGTATAACTTTAACAAAACTTGTGAAAGAAAATCCAATCGGCAGTCGCTGTAATCCACGTCAAACTTCGTCCTTGTATTTCCACGAGGGAGAAATTATATTCTAGAATTGCAGCCCCTTCTTCTTGACCCATCTTTTCGTTTTCATACAAAACGCCAATTTCTAGCTCCATTTTGTTGACGATTCCCCCTTTCCATCTCTCTTTTATAACTTTCTTCTTTCTGGATTGCACCACATTAGCTTCAACTCCTTCACTTTCTTTATGAACAATCTTGAATTTCATAACACCAATCGAACAAAACACCCCTTTTTCCCCCATTCTCCTTACTCCAATCACTCAATCAAGTCGTCTTCAATCTTGTCCAACGTGGGCTTTCTCTTCTTCACTTCAAGTTCCATCATTTAATCGCTTCACATATTCGATTCGAGTGCTATCTTTCTTGATCTATCTTCTAAGGGATGAAAGGGAAATTTGGGCCATCGGGGACTTACTTCCCGTTGAATACAGGTGCCAAGATTCCGGCGATCGGGCTTGGGACGTGGCAGAGTGGCGGTGACTTCTGTGTGGAGGCTGTAAAAACGGCTATATCGGTTGGATATCGTCACATTGATTGTGCACACTTGTATGGGAATGAAGCTGAAGTTGGGGAAGCACTGGCTCAGGTTTTCAAGGGTTCGTTGAAAAGAGAGGATATTTTCTTGACATCAAAGCATTATTGTACCATGAATTCTATTAATAAGATTGAGAATTCTGTTAGAGTTTCTCTCAAGAATCTTGGGGTTTCATATTTGGATCTTTACTTGATGCATTGGCCTGAGAGTTCTGCGTTTGGTGATGCCACTGATCCTCCTGCCAATTCAGGTAGTGAATATAGACAGTTTTGGAGTAAGTTGAAAACCACATGGAAAACAATGGAAAGATTGGTCGAATTGGGTCTTGTTCGAGCTATTGGATTGAGCAATTTCGACATACAGCAGATAAAAGAGTTGCTTAAATTTGCCAGAATTGTGCCTGCTGTAAATCAGGTTGGTTGGCTTCTTTTTCTTGCTTGATCATAACATACCTAACTCTATGTACACATACATGCTTAGCGGGTGTTTAGTTGGTTTTCTATTAAGTCCATTGAAATGTCTGTATAGATCAGGAAAGTTTTGGTTTGAGAGGGTTTTTTCGTAGATGAAAGAAGCCTGTTTTTTCCTTGGGTAGGGGCAGGTTTTGGAAAACCTTCACTTTCTGCATAAAGCTCCCCCGAAAAAGCTTACTGAATAGGCCACTTTCTATATCATTAAACCATTAGTAAACAATCATGCATAGCTGACTGAATAAGCCAAGTCCCAAACAATCTGTCAACAAGGAGTAAATAGGTTGTTTCTGTTAAGACCACCAACAAAAGTTCAGCGAAGAGCATTACAAACAACCGCAAGAAAAGATGTTTTGAAGGTAGGGTGTAGAAAATCTTTCAGCTGTTTAAACCCCATTTCTTTCCCTGTAATGATTATACTTCTATGGAAGACTTAACGGAAAATGGACATTGATTAACATTTTGAGTCGAAGAACAATGATTAGAAGTCACTATGAGACGTATTTCACTAACCGGAGAGATCCCTTTCTTTAACATTTTGACAGTAGAAGGCTTTCGAAATCTTTGGACACCATAGACTCAGCTTCTCCATTCTCGATTTCTATTTCCTTCAATAGAAAACCAGCTCCAACGAATGTTCCATTTCCAAGAAATCTTTTTTTTTTTATTAACTTGGATATCCAACCCGCTATGCGAGCCAACTAATCCTAGCGCGACCACCTGCTTTGCAGATAGCCCGGAGTCACTGCATTTGAACCTCCGTGGCCACAAAGGGATTTTTTATTCCTCCTTGGATTTGAACCTGGGACCTCCTGGTACTTTTGACCTTTGGAGCCAAGCTCAAACCAATCAGGCAGCGGATATTGTGATATTGATTTATCCCTCGTTTAGGTGGCAACTTCCTCAAAGTAAAGAGAACTAGTAGCATCTCCACCAACATGAATGCATTTGTATACAGGGGGACTTCACTTGAGAACTCATAAAATTGTAATAACCTTGAGAACCCATGCATCATCTGCTATTTCACATGATTCTTTTCCATCTATAGCTTGGAGTTAGTGTATGAGTAACATATATTTGCTTTAGTGTGTGTTTGTTTCACAATGTGAACATTTTTTATGTGTTTGTGAAACAAAAAGTATAACTAAAAAGTTTTACATTGTGAACCGAATACATATGAAACAAACACATTGTGAAACAAATATATGTTAATCAATATACTAATGTCTAGCCTTAGATGAAAAAAATCATATGAAACGATACCTTACGATAATGTTTCTCACAATATATGGGGTTCTGAAATGATTAAGCCTCTATATGTATGTGTATAGGTATGTATGTGCATATGTGTGTATATATAAGGACTGGTCCATTAAGAACCTAAAATTGATTATGAACATATTCATCATGAATGTGTGATTCATGATGAATAATAAGTCTATATTCGTCATGAATGTGTGATTCATTCCATATTTACCATGAATGTGTTATTCATGATGAATATTCATCCTAGAGAGGGAAAGACGGCTCTGGGTTCCTAAGCAATTTTAGGTTCCCAAAGGAACTTTCCTCTGTATATATGCATATTTATATAATTATTAACTTAATGAGGGTGTTATGTAGGTGGAGTTGCATCCTTTTTGGAGGCAAGATGAGCTTGTAAAGTTCTGTCAATCAAAATCCATTCATGTATCAGCTCACACACCATTAGGGGTACCATCTTGTCCTCCTAAAGCATCTGAAAATGGATCAAGCGACGATGAACCTGGAACACCCCGTATGTCGTTTAGAAGATCAAGATCAGTCCACGGGCCGATGCTAAAGTTGTCTGTAGTTGCAGAGATAGCAGACAGACATAAAAAGACTCCTGAACAGGTACATTTCCATCTTAGTTGATTCTTTAAGTTTTAAGATATGTTGAAATGAATATTCGTTAAGCAGTTGGATTGTTATATGAATTTAGATTATTTTGCGGTGGGGTCTTCAACGTGGGACAAGTGTGCTGCCATGTAGCGTGAAGCCTGAGAGGATACGACAGAACATTGATGTGTTCAAGTGGAGTTTGTCGGATGATGAATACAAACGGTTAAACCAGATAGAGCCGCAAGTGTGTTTATTTGGAAGCGGGTCTTTGGATGCTATCTTAGAGAACGAGGGGTCTGGTCTCGCAAGCGGTCCTCTTCAAGCCGTTAACGAACAAGACGATGATGCCGAGTAGATGGTATCTTTTGCATTATGTTCATGTGTGTGATGTAATCAAATACAATAGTTGTATTATGTTCTTATGTCATGTATAAAAGTACTTTGGGGGATGTTAATTTACTCTTTATTTGATATGTTTTCTGATATTCTGATCATAAATTCGTGTTTAAGTCGGGTTTTCATGGACACTCGTGTTCTACTTTTTGGGACTGATGACATATTTGTGTATATTCCAGTTTTTTCAGACCCTACCTCCTAGTGAGATATGTTGTTAGATATTGGGGATTGGAGATGATATGTGAACCGGATAATTACTTGGATTGCGGAAAGTTCGCTTTTCGAATACCATGTCCCTTATTGCTTTGGGTATCACAAATTTTGTATTGGGATAATTCTAAATGAAAATTTTAAGCTTAAAAAGCTGTAAAATTGAGTCCTTATATATACCTAGATTCTCACTGCACATATTTATATGAGAGATCAATGGTTATGAGTTGTTAAATGGTTAAGACATAACTGCATATATTTACCCGTCTGTCTGCCCCTGATAATTAATTCTCGTCGACCACGTCCTACAAGAATCATTGAATCAATAGCAATAAGCCCTGTTTGAAGAGGCTCATATACAGAATGTAGAGAAATAATCCCCGGAGCCGCCTATTCGATTAACCTATATTCAGAACCATCAATAGGTTTAGCCAGGGCGTTTATAACACAACCCAAATAGGTCTCACTCACTGGTATCTGAGCAATTCTTCCTGTTGCTTTTACAGAACTCCCTTCTTGTATCAGCAAACCATCACCCATTAACACAACACCACCATTAGTTGATTCCAAATTAAGAGCAATGCCTATTGTACCATCTTCGTATTCTACTAAAATTCACCCGCCATTACTTCCTCAAGACCATGAATACGAGCAATGTCATCACCTACTTGAAGTACGATATTGGTGTTTTCAATCTTTACTTCTCTATTATATATCGCTCAATATGTTCACGGGTAATATTACTAATTTCATCGGCTTGAATGGTTACCATGAGGAATCCTTGAATTTTTTTTTTTAAAAACAAATAAAAAATAATGCCTAAAGCAGAAGACTAATCCGTTATTTCTTTCAATGCCCCAAATATGTCAATATTGGCACTGATAGTACGTAAATGTAACTCGCTGTTTAAACAACTATTCAGAGTTCCTAGAACTCCTTGTAAGGCTTGATGGAAAATCTGTTGTCGGATGATTACTCGCCTTTTGTTGTTCAAAATTTATAGTTTCATTTTTTGTAATTTTCTAGTTGTTCCAAAATCTTATAAATTGAACGAATCAAATTCAATTTTTCTCGCTCTATATCAAAGTATGAGCATGACAAGGACGAGAATCTTAGGACCAATAATTTTACCCATTGTGACTTTTACCCTGTTAACGTTTATCAAGTAAAACTGTAAGAGACGATTATTAACAATCTCATTATGTTATTTGGATGACTTAGAATCTTACCGGTAAAGCAAGTCAGACTGGTGGGTAAGCGTACCGAGAATCTTACGGGATAAGAGGTGTACCGATCAAGAATCTTGTTGGCTTACCGTCAATCTATTTTGATTACCGAGAATGTTCTCCATAAAGGTAAATCAGTAAGATGACTCTTGCCAATAAACCTACTCTTATCTTCAAATCTATGAATAAGTACAAAAGGACGAGTTAAATAAAATCGACCCAATTTTCCCTAAGGAAATCGCTGCCTTTACGTGAAATAATTGATGTTCTTCTATGGAAATAAGTGTGAACGCTGGTCGCAAATGATACATCATTTTGAATTACCATGACGATAGATATGATTTGTGACGGAGTAGCCTTTATCGTCTCGAAAGATGGTTTTCGATAAATTAATGTCATTTCTTTTATAATTAAAATTGTATTAATTGTTGAACGCTATTATTTTGTGTAATTTAATAGAGTGGGGTTTTCCACTAGATATTAAACCAACAAGGTCCAAAGTCTATCACAACCCACACCATACAATATATAGGTCAAAGCTCAAGTGGTCAACAATAGCCAATTTGATATCTTTTGGTCAATTTCCAAACGGAATCCACATTTTGAACAAGACATAAAAGAATAAAGGTCGTTTATCTAAACACTTACCTGATAAGCATTTATCGGTAAAATTTAATATTATCGTTTACTTACCGGATAAGATTTTATTCACTAAAACGCATCGTATGCAACAATTTATCCCGGTAAGCACTAACCATGGTAAGAGTCTTCGTCCTCACTTACCGGGTAAGACTCTCGATTCTTGCCTTCGCTCTTACTGGGTAAGATTTTTAGTCCTTGCCATATTCATCCGGTAAAGTAAAGTGACTTGGTAAGCGCTTACCCGGGTAAACGTTTGGTAAACGACACCTAAGTATTATACGGTATAGTAAGCTTGATGTATTTTCAGCCGAAATCCACTGTTTTTAAAGGATTTTTTTAAAAGTTTTTTGTTTGTCTTTGATGGTTTTTTTTATTCTTTGGTTGATTTCGATAGATTTTTTCGGTTTTTTAGTTGATATCTTTTATATTTTTTTTAATATCTCAGAACATCGTCAAAGTTTTCAAAAAATGCATTTTATAACATCTCAAAAGATAAAAAACAATCATTTACATATATCAAGCACTAACGAATTAAGGGTGGTTATCTTTTTTTAAAGTACATAATATTTATATACAGCAAATAGAATAAATAAACTCACACATCATTCTCACTTTTAGTGATGTTTGAATCATTAACCGATTGTCTTTATGAACAAGTTTCAGCTTTAATTAACGTAAATAAAATCCATCGACTTTAATAAAGATTATGGGTTCATATCATAAGAAAGTTGATATAAAGTTTAAAAAAAATTAATAATAAAGGGATTTTGAACTTTATGTGTGCAAAGGGACGTCGACATTTGAAATATGCATGTGACTTTTGGTTAAAAAAGTTTGACTTTGGTTTCCGCCAAATCAGGGTGGACCGCGTTGACCCGGTACCTCTCGAGACTAGATTCTGGCCTTAAATTGTTCCTTTCCCACTTCCCTACCTGTTGCAATTAAAAACGGTATAAGACAACTCGCGAGCTACTCGAGATCGACTCGATTAACATTCGACTTAAATAGGCTCGGTTTGAACTCGAGCTCGACTCGACATATTAATAAGTCGAGTCAAGTTGCCCAATACTCTGACTTTTCAAATTATCACCATAACCAACTATCATTGAAAATTTCTTCAAGTAAATTCCACTGTATTCACTTGCAAGGTTTCATTTCTTGCTTCCATCCATCCATGTATAGTGATGCTATATACAATCCAAATTAAGAAATTAAAAATTAAAAATTAAAAAAAAAAAAAAAACTCCATGAAACTGTTACTGTTTTCCGACGTTATCCAGCCATGAAAGTAGCTCCGATGTCGACGGTCTTAACTTCGGGGATTCATTCAGACAAACACAAGCAATCCCAAGAACCAATTGCATCTCCTTCGCGTCTTCTTTATTGAACATGAATGAATCAATCACTTCGTTTTCCCTTCTTTCAGTCTTCATTTGCAATACCCATGAGATCAAATCTCTGCTTCCCTTTGGTTTGCACATATCCATTGGTCTTTTCCCTGTTAAAAGCTCCAAAAGAACCACCCCAAAACTGTAAACATCCCCTTTGAAAGATGCAACTGCAGCTTGACCATATTCCGGCGGAATGTACCCCAACGTCCCAACCAGATCCGTCGTTACGTGTGTGTCGTACGGTAGAATGAGTCTTGCAAGACCGAAATCGGCTAAATGGGCTTCGAAATGCTCGTCTAGGAGGATGTTGCTTGACTTTATATCACGATGAAGGATATGGGGATCGCAAGATTGGTGCAAGTAAGCTAGACCTCGGAGGGATCCTTGAGCGATATTCAGGCGTGTTTTCCAGTCAAGTTCGGACCGCCCGTCTGGTTTTTCGTGTAGCCAATAGTCTAAGCTGCCGTGCTCCATAAACGAGTATATAAGGAACCGATCGTTCTTGTGTTTACAATACCCTTGAAGGAGGACGAGGTTTGGATGCTGAGCTCTTGAGAGTGTTTCGACTTCGGCTTGGAATTCTCTGTCGACTTGACCACAGTCGCCCGAGAGTCGTTTGATGGCGACTTTCTGGTTATCGGGAAGCGTGGCTTTGAAGACCAGACCAAATCCACCACAACCAATGATGTTCGCTTGATCAAAACTGTTGGTTGATTTCAGAAGGTCATCAAAGGAGAGCTCTTTGTTGTTGTGGAAAAGAACTAATTTTGAATCGAGTTCATCAAAGTGTTTCTTGTTATCATCATCATCATCGCCATCATTGCCATCTTCCCTTTCGGGATCAACCTCTTGTCGTCCAGTGGCTCGAACAACCACCATGAACATCAGAGCAAGAAGAAACACCGTCCCCAAACAAATCCCAACAGCCATACCGACAATTTTCCCAATATTTTTCTCAGATTTCCTGGAAGTAAATTCAGGGATTTTTCGGCTTTCACATACCACATGTCCGCCCCCACATAAACCTTGGTTCCCCTCGAAGCTAGAGTTCGGAAAGGTCTGAAATTGACCTCCAGAAGGGATGGACCCCCTCAGATTATTGTAAGCAACACTGAATTTGGACAAAAAACTTAGTCTGACCAGAGATGGAGGGATTGTTCCAGACAGATTGTTATATGACAAATCCAGTGTCTCTATGCTCCTCATACCTGATAAAGAGCTCGGAATCCCACCGGATAAATTGTTGTGTTTCAAATCCAAATCATGTAGCTTTTTCAAGTTCCCAAACTCCGGCCAGATTGGGCCAGTGAGGATGTTGCTACTCAGGTCTAACAATGGTGGAAAGCTCATGATCTGATTGTACTGCAACGGTAAACCTCTACCGCTGATGTTTCTTTTCTTGAAGAACGGGAAATCYGGGGACGGTTCTTCTAATGAGATCTCTCTTGAAATCAGGCTCGGTAASTGTGTTAGACTCTTGGGKATCTCTCCCGACAAGGAATTGTTCGATAAGTCCAAGTAAAACAGAGACTTAAAAKCCCCCAAATAGGCCGGAATTGATCCTGTCAAGTGGTTCCATGACAAATCCAACAACTGCAACTCTGTTAAACCGTTTAGCCACGACGGAATGCTACCCGTTAGCCTGCAATTGGGAATCACAAGAGCCTTGAGTGCTCTGAACTGTAGGTCATCATCAGATGGCAACTGTTCGGTAYGAAAGTTCATGGYAAGAACCAAAACTGTTAGATTGGGGCAGTGCTGGAGGATTTTAAGAGATGTTGAGAGGTTATTGAGGCTGCAATTGGAGAGTGAAAGGTAAGAAAGAGATTGAAAATTCTTGAAACTTTCTGGGACTTGGCCAATGAGTCTGTTCCTGGCAAGATTTATAGCTTTTAACTTGGAGCAAGAAGGAAGATGAGCTATTGAACCAGAAAAGTTGTTTGTGCCCAGATCAAGTGAGGTAAGATTAACCATTATCGAACAGTTAAAWTTGATTAAACCATCCAAAKAATTKTTTCTCAAGTTAAGATAAGAAATGGTTTGTGAATTCAACAATGATGAAGGTATCCCACCAGACAGATTATTCGAATGAGCTGAGAAATAATTTA
This sequence comes from Cynara cardunculus var. scolymus, assembly GCF_001531365.2. NCBI lineage: Eukaryota > Viridiplantae > Streptophyta > Magnoliopsida > Asterales > Asteraceae > Cynara > Cynara cardunculus. The sequence continues at coordinate 14,443,247 of NC_037542.1, read as the reverse complement.
TWTTCGGAARGCTATGAAAGAAATCAGGTACATTTCCAGAGAGCCTGTTGGATGAAACATCCAAACGAACCAGACGACTAGAGGAATTACCGATTCCGGGGAAGGAGGTGAACATATTGTCCTGGAGAGCCAATTCACGCAGTCTTGGTAATCTGAATAAGAATTCCGGTATTTCGCCTGTAAGAAAATTGGAAGCCACACACAGGTGTTCAAGAAGAAGGCAATTCCCCAATTGGGGTGGAATACTTCCACTGAAGTAATTCACAGCAAATCTAAGAAGACGAATTCCGGTGGAGTTAACACATAAAGCAGCTGGAATAGAACCTCTAATGGCATTATCAGAGATGTCTAATACTTGAAGTGCAGGCAGGTTTATGCTAACTGGTAAAACCCCATCGAATTTATTACTACTCAAATCAACTTCTTCCAAATGGGAAAGATGAAAAAGGGAGATTGGAAGAGGGCCTTTAAGAAAATTGTGTGAAAGATTGAGGGTTCTAAGCTGATCTAAATTGGAAATTRTATCCGATAAGTTACCAGTTAATCTTCTCTTTTGGAGTGCTAATCCAACAATCCTACCTGAAGAGGAATTACAAGTGACACCTACCAAGTTGCAGCAAGGAAGCGAGGATAAAGATGATGAATTTGTAGGCCACCCATCAATCTGTGATTCCAATCGATCCATGAAACCTCTTAAYCCTCTCAGGTCATCGGGATTGCATKTCAGATTCTGTGAAATCACAAGAACATGGCTTTGAAGAGAAACCACAAGAACAATGACAAGTACCCATATCTCCAATACAGCAACCATCTCGATATATATCAACTGAAACACACAAAACCCCAACAAGAACAAGATCACGAACAAAAGGTGTGAAATTTCAGGGTTTAGCGAGAAACCCCATTCGAGAAATGAAGATTTCTTGATCTGGGCATCACATACCAAAAAATACAGAAAAAGGGCGAAATGGGTGCAGCAAAAGTGAAGAAATTGAGAACAAGGGTTGTAATCTCTTTTTGAAAGAAAGGAGATATATTAGAGAACACAGATCGAGGGGAGTATTAAATTGACTATGGGTTGTTTGGTATTGAAAGAGGTGGGTTTTTCTTTCTGAGTGGCCTGTTGCCGATGGCTCTTTCTAGAGAGAGAGAGAGAGAGAGAGAGAGAGAGAGAGGTTTTAATGAAAGAGAGAGAGAGGAGGTGGTGGAAGGTTGTGTAAGGATTAGGAAGCCGTTGGTGCGGATGAAAAATGCATTAATAAATACCCCAACCCTCCATTTCATACAAACAAAATTGCAATTTTCTCCTTTTTTGTTTCCAAAATATTCAACTTTAAATTAACATATAACTTAAAAACAGCAACTTGGCTGTTTTTCTGTTTTTATCCCTAAATTTTAATAAATACATGATTGGTCCTCGTTTCTTGATTTACATACCATTTTCTCCAACAATGTAATTCACTTAAACTTAAAATCTATATCTATTGTTATTTATTCCAACAGTTATATATTTAATCAATATTCAAGCATTTTTTTCATAGTCAATTACAAAAAATGAAAAAATGACAACACAATCAAAACATAGATGTTGACCTTTTGTTTTGGTTCATAATTGCGAACGATATTCAAGATAGTTGACTATAATCACATAAATTTAAATAATATATTTGAATTAATTTTTCGTAATAATTACATAATTAAAATTGATTTTATAAATATTTTATAACGATTGTTACTATTCATAAGTATATCATTCAAATCAAACTCTTGTTCAAAATATATATTTATTATAACTTGAAGTAAAAAAATATATTTTTAATTAATAGAAATAAATGGAGAACCGGAGATGTTGTTGAATATTTGATAAATAAAAATAATAAATAAATTACTAAAAATAAAAAGTCAAAGATATGGTTTGAAAAATAAATAAAAACAATATAAATCATGTGTATGACTTGAAAATACAGCTCAGAGTTTACTTTTTTCCTTTTTCCTTTTTATTTTTTATTGGAAAATGTATTCCACCACCACCTATTTATTTGGATTTATTTAATTCGGTATTATTACAAGAATAATAAATTAAAGAATTTGTTGTCTTTGAAAATACTACCAATAAAAAAAAAATATATATATACATATATATATATATATATAGTTTGTTTCAAATACAACCTAATAAATTGAGATATTTATGGAAATGATCAGAGTTCATTTATTATGATTTGAATTTTATGGAAGATGAATATGGTTCATTAATTTATGATCAATATTTTATATTAGGAAACAATCAAAACTTCTATGAAATCACATATTAATCAAATGAAATGGACGGTTGAGATTGAGTTGTATTGGTTGCACAAATGTCAAGGGTTGTATAATAACCAACCTCTCTCTCTCTCTCTCTCTCTCTCTCTATATATATATATATATATATACTTGGGATCACGTGAGACCAAAAGTTTTTCGTGAGACCCGTAAGACTATTTTTCAACCCTTGGATTACATCTATAATTTGACAATCTGAATATTCATAAATGCCACGAGACTTCTCAATAATCACAAAATTACCACCGTGCAACTTTAGACCATTAGATCATTAGCTTATAAAGTTGATCAATGAACATAAAATTGGTCTTACGGGTCTCACGAAAAAACATTGGTCTCACGTGAACCCAACCCTATATATATATAGTTGGGTTCACGTGAGACCAGCCTATTTTCGTGAGACCCGTGAGACCACATTTTTACACGTAAACTTCACAGCAAAAACACTGTGAATGTTAGAAAAAAGTCGAACTTTCACAGCAAAAACATTGTGAAGGTTAAAAAAAGTCACATTCACAGCATTTTGCTGTGAAGTTTCAAGTGTAAAAAGGTGGTCTCACGGGTCTCACGAAAACATGCTGATCTTACATGATCCCAAGTCTATATATATATATATATATATATATATATATATATATATACACACACACACACGACATTAATAAGCATTTAGACGTATATCTTAGGTACAAGTCTTAAAGCATAAAATACCATTATTTTATGCAAGAATTTAAAAATCTATTAATTACAAAATATTTTGCACAATGTACAAGTTATTTATGCAACACCAAATCCTAATTGGGTTAGACTTGCTTTCTCTTTACAAACTTCAAAAATTACGGCATTGCACCACTTTCTTCTTATACACACACACACTACATTAACAAGCATTTAAACCAAAAGTCTTAATTACAAGTCTTAAAGCATAAAATACTATCAATTTATGTAAGAGATTCAAAAATCTTTTAAATACAAACTATTATGCATAATGTACAAATGTTTAAAACATACCATTTGTTTGGTCAAAGTTTCATATTTAAGTAACCAATATTTACATGAAAAATATATGTTTAGTCTTCCTAAAGTTGTTTGACATTTTGTTTCTTCCTATTTTGAACTCAAATTCAAATTTAAATTTATTCTTTCTCTTGAAGTAAATTGAAATTTGAAGCAACAATATCAGAAAGGGTTTCAGATCCTGCATGTACCCCACCTTAACCCTTCAACTTTATATGGGTTTAGAAACCCAACATATGTGCAATTATTTTTTCAATCGATCTTGCTAATATACCATATTAACTTTCAACTTTATATATTAGTTGACTTGTAAAATAACCACACAAACTCATGATTCAAGGCTAAACTAATGTTTCAAAATTGTGATTCAACTCGTGATGCATCGCAAGGGTACACTACTAGTGTGTGTGTGTGTGTGTGCATATATATATATATATATAATATTTTATTGATTCATATCAAAATTTGTTGAAACGTGCAAAAGACATCTTTTTTCTTTCGACTAATGGTAATTGGACTTAAAGGTTGCAATGCTTTGAACATACGTATTCTTCAGCTACGAAGTGAAGGGTTACAGTATCTATTTAGGGTCAAGTTATTCTTTTGAAATCGATGGTTGAAAATGTTGTAAAACCCCTTTAAAACTTTGAATTGTTTCCACCTATAAGGATTTTGATTTGAATATGAGGACAAAAGTTATCATAATGAGAGGAGAAAGTGACGATCAATAGTTGTTCAAAGTCTGAATAAGTATGTGGTCACACGCATTTTTAAATGTCAAATAATCGATTTAAATTTTTGGTTGATGCTTACCGACTTTGATTGAATACAACATAATATCAAAAGTCAATTTTTTAAGACTTAATACGCAACTCTAATATTACGCATTTTATAATTCATTGTGCAGTGACCAAGTCGTATACAATTGTAGATATGGGGTCATAATGCAAGGAGACGAACCATAGCAAAAATTTGGATCGTTGGTGAACCTCAAGTGCTCGACTTTATTGGAGTTCCTAAAAAATATTAAGTCATGTTTGTTAAACTTTTGTTCTAAGGAAAAATAAGTGGCAAGACTACTAACTACCAAGCAATCAGGTACGTCGCTAACGTCTTGTAGGACTACGTGGATGTGGTGTGTGTCATTAACCACTTCGAGGCTTAGGCCTGAGGAGGGACCGTGGTCACCTTGAGGTGACATGTTGCACATCGTAGGATATGCTAAGTTTGGCTTTTTCACAAAAGTCCATGGATGTCCATTTGGAATCAAAACGTGATAATTCGTAAACAAGATCGTTATATAGTGTTATCAAAATGGTTTTAAATCATTATTTTATTCAAACTAAATATATATATCTTGGTGTTTATATATATATATATATATATATATATATATATATATATATTCACAGACATATATATATATACAAACAAGAGTAGATTCTTTTGTTGATCTAATTTATGATGTTAACTTTGTGAACTTATTATAATCATTCATCTTGTGAATCAATTCGTGACATTTATGATAACAATTTTGTAATAGCTAATAATATAATATGTTACTAAATAAGATGAACATGTATGAACAAGAATATTATTGGAAAATTTTCATAAAGATGTGGATGTTTTGTAACTGTTCATGTATATATTAATGTTTTTTAACCGCCCATGTGTATATTCATATACACATGAACATCCCCCATTTTATACGAACATGAGTTCACTTATGAACAGTGCGTTTGAATGTTCATATATGTTCATAAGTGTTATGTGCATTGCTTGGATGTTCACATAAGTTCACAAAAGTTCATTTGGTTGTTCCATTTTTTTCATATGTTAACAGATAATGAACATTGTACACCTTTTGGAAATATGTTCACTTATGAACAATTAAATTTTATTCAACCATTACTATCATTCAATAAATCAAACTCAATTGTTTGATGTGAATAATGATGTCAATTACATATATGACCATCCAAGTTACTTATTCCACTGAAACATCAAAATAATAATCTGGAAAAAAAAACAAACATAATAATTTAACTAGAATCATGGGGTAGGAAGTTTTTGTAGCAACTCATTAATGCAAATGTAAGTAACACAAAAAAGTAAATTATCAATATATCCTCAATATTAATTACATGGTGATAGATGAACCTAAGATAACAATGACTTGTAATTGGTCCAAAAGGTTTGTATAGTTAATACATTTTTAACAAACGATGTTAACCCTCTCTCTATATATATATACTACTCGCACAATGCAGCGAGATACATCTTAATTTTAATATTTTATTTTGTTCTTTATCTCAGTCGATGTAATAATATGATCTTATCTTAATTTGAAAAAGTGATAATTTTTTTACTTTTGAATAAAATATAAATTTGAAGATATCATAAAAATTTGACAAAAATATATCGATATTAGTATCAAATTAACTATTTAAAATTCCTCATTTTTGTGTAGTTTTTCATTCAAAATTTTATTGATAATTAATTTAGATTCTATAACAAAGTAAATTATATTTGGTTTAATAATATAATTTTCTTATAAATATAATAACTAATTATTTTGTTAGAACTCGTTAATTATCCTAATTATATTTTATATTTTTTAGATTTTAAAATAGATGTTTATCCTCTATTTAATTATGTTTACCTACAATTAGTTATCTCGAATTCAAACATGAAGCTTTAATTAATAGGTTGTGCTTATGCATAATTTACTTATAATCTTGAATTTTAAGTAATATGCATCAATATACAGTACTTCGTGCATACAAAATGGTTTTAAGAGTTTTTGTTAAATGCTAGTATAGATATATTTGTCATATACTAGAAGGGTACTCGCACAGTGCAGCGAGATATATATCAATCTTCATATTTCGTTTTTTTTTGTTCAGTCGATGTTACAATAAGGTTTATATGGTTTTGAGAAAGCGATAATGTTTTATTTTTGAATAAAATATAAATATTAATATATCATAAAAAATTGAAAAAAATATTGATATTAGTACCAAACTAACTATTTAAAATTTCTCTTTTTTCTATGTATTGCTTTAGTTCTTTTTTTTTTTTTGATTTATTAATATAATTTTTTATAAAAATAATTATTAAGTATTTTGTTAAAACTCAATGATTATCCTAATTATATTTTAGATTTTTAATATTTAAAATGAGATGTTTATCCTTTATTTGATTATGTTTATCTACAGTTAGTTACATGAATTCAAACATGAAGCTTTAATAAGTTGTACATACGCACAATTTACTTGTAATATTAATTTTAAGTAATATGCATTAATAAATAGCATTTTATACATAAAAAAATGTTTTTAACAATTTTTGTCAAATGTTTTATAATATAGTATAGATGATTATGAAAGCATTGAGAGTTATTCATCAATATCCTTTCACTTTTGTCGAAAACAATCAATCATCTTTGACTTTGTCATATAAATGTTCAAAGAAATAAAATGGGTACAACAAAACATAAACAATTTACTAACTTAACAAAATGCTCAAATCTTAATTGAAGAGTTGGGATTGCGGTACATAGGAGTGGAACGATTCTACTGGATATGGTGATACAGTTCATTACTTCGTTCTTTTATTACATTGTAAATATTATAGGATCGTGTAAGGTGTTATTGTATCATTTTTTTATTCTGTATAATCGTATGTATTTTAAAACTATGATGATGACACAAGTTTCCTTTAGTAGATTTGGTTTGCATGACTTTTCTCCCACTTAAAGGTACATTATAAATAACAACTAGAGAAATTTCAGTTTATTTAACATATATTCAATCCAATTCTTGCTAACCAATTGTATGGTCAAATCTAATTAAATTTTTTCATACTTGAACTCATTTGACAAACTTCATTAATTCAAAGAACATTATGCGAACCAAACACTAACAATTTTTTAATTTTGAAAATTTTAACATTAGTTACAGTGTTAAAATATTCGATACATTTAATGTCTCTGCCAAATTTTCAAACAAACACTTTATAAAATGTTATTTTTTCATTTAACCTCTTGAAAAATAGACTTCACAAAAAAGCAATTTGTAGACATTCTGTAGTGTCTAAAACAACTTTTACAAAAAAATTGTAGGATTAACTCAATTGACAATAAACTTTGGATCTTCATAATGCTCCTGAAAAATCACTGCTTTGAATCATTGGGTCCTTAAGATTAGTCGAGGTGTGTACAAGTTGACTGAATACCCATAGTTTAAAAAAAAGATCTCCAAATATGAAGAATGACTTTCAAAACAGTGTTCCTACTTCTTACCCAAATTTCAACATAACCAATTTCTGGAGTCAGGATGTTACGTTATCGTAGTCATTTATGAAAAAAATAGTTAACGTCTTTAATTTCTCGAATATACATGTTATGTTATAGATGTTACACCTCAATTTTTAATAGAATAAAAGTGGAAATATATGTTTGTATTTTGGAAGAAGATTTCAAATAACATTTAACTTCAAATTGCCAATAAAAGTTTTGATATGTTTCATGAAATATATCAATGATACAACTGTATCTAATTTCTTGAGTTCAACTAACCAATCAATTATGTAACATAAAGTTAATAAAGAGAATTATAAAGCGATCGGGAACATAGCTGCTCACATTATTGCAAATGAGTCGTGTTTTTATTTTGATTGTAACGATAGAGAACTTTCTCTCCCTCAAAACCTTGTTTTGATCTAGATAATCTTGAATAAACTTTGTCCTTACTTTCAAAATAAAATAAAAAGAGAGTTGCTAATATATATATATATATATATATATATATATATATATATATATATATATATATATA
>NC_037542.1:14429901-14434828 GCF_001531365.2 Cynara cardunculus var. scolymus | reverse complement strand
AAACCACTGATCTCACATGATCCCAAGTCTATATATATATATATATATATATATATATATATATATATATATATGAGCGATTAAATAAAAACCGATTCCATTTGTGTAAACCGTGTAAAACAATCTCACTCATCTATTTTCTTGATCAATGGTTAAGATTAATCAATGTTATTTAAGAAAATTAAAAATAAAAAAAATTGAAAATACATTTTATAATACCGATAAGGGCAAAAGGGTAAAACCAAATATTCATTTATTCAAGAAAACCATATCATATTATTAATGAAACTAATCTATTTTTTTGTAAAGTAATTTATTATTTTTACGTTAACATTTATTATTATTATTAATGAAACTAATTTATTTTTCATCTTGCAATTATTTCATGACGAACCGCCTACATTAAGCACCCGTTTCATTTTTCATTTCATCTACTGAATGGATCACCTACACCATCACTGAAACGGCGTTCACCACTCATTGTTCAATTACGCCATGAACCAGTTTCACCTTCTTGAAACTTGTTCCATGTAAATTAATTTTTTTATTTCACTCATGATTTGATGTATTCTTTCTTTTACTTCTTACAATCTTCAAGATTCTGGAGCAGATTAAAATCTTCAAAATCCCGAAGCAGATTCATCATGTACCCGTTTCATCATGCAATTATTTCATGACGAACCAAAAAAATTATGCACCCGTTTCATGTTCTATTTTTTCTACTAAACGAATCAACTACACCATCACTGAAACATGGTTTACCATGAAATGATTTCATATTACTCATGAATCAATTACAACATGACCCAGTTTCATCTTCATGAAACTTGTTTCATGTAAATTAATTTTTTTATTTCACTCATGATTTGATGCATTCTTTCCTTTAATTCTTACAATCTTCAAAATTCTGGAGCAGATTACAATCTTCAAGATCCCGAAGCAGATTTATCATGTACCCGTTTCATCATGCAATTATTTCATGACGAACCAAATAAATTATGCACCAGTTTCATGTTCCATTTTTTCTACTAAACGGATCAACTACACCATCACTGAAACATGGTTCACCATGAAATAATTTCATATTACTCATGAATCAATTACAACATGACCCAGTTTTATCTTCATTAAACATGTTTCATGTAAATTAATTTTTTTATTTCACTCATGATTTGATGCATTCTTTCCTTTAATTCTTACAATCTTCAAAATTCTGGAGCAGATTAGAATCTTCAAAATTCTGGAGCAGATTACAATCTTCAAGATCCCGAAACAGATTCATCATGTACCCGTTTCATCATGCAATTATTTCATGACGAACCAAATAAATTATATACTCGTTTCATGTTCCATTTTTTCTACTAATGGATCAACTACACCATCACTGAAACGTGGTTCACAATGAAACGATTCCATATTACTCATGAATCAATTACAACATTAACTAGTTTCACCTTCATGAAATCTGTTTCATTAACATTATTTTTTTAATTTGAACCATAATTTACGATTTCATTCCATAATGGAATTCAATCTTCAAGACCCGTTTGCAGATTCAATCTCATAACAATATATAAAATTCAAAATTTTAATATTATAATATAATTAAATATTTAAATGTTACCATTTATATAATTTTCTTTATTATGTTTTCTTAATTAAGATTTATTAATAAATTCCATATTTAATAGAACATATTGTAAATGACCAAAATACCCTTATTGATTAAATTTAATTAGAAAAAAATAGAAATTTTCTATTGGTCGAAATTGGTTTACACATTTTCTTAGAAATGCACGGTTTTCATTTGAACGTGCCCCTATATATATATATATGTGTGTGTGTGTGTGTGTGTGTGTGTGTGTGTGTGTGTGTGTGCGCGCGCGTTTATTTGTTAACCCAATATATGATGTTAATTTTATAAACCTCAATGAACCAATAAAAAACAAGATACATTTTTGGTTGATGCAAATGATAAATTTATTTAATAAGGGTAAAAATATAACTTTTTATTTGATCTTTCTTTTAAAACAAATTAATTTTCGGTTACATTTCTTAATTATTCTATGTCTTGCCATTGTGAATGTCACATGCAAATTTTGTTGGTTACATTTTTTTTAATTATTTCATTGACTGAACCATATATGGCTCAGATTTCATTATACAGACGAATGATTGAACAAATTGCACTAACGAAAAAATGAGATACAGTTTCCAAAATGTTTTTATTGATGATATCAATTTCCAAAAATGAGACAACAATGGTTTGCCAAATTTTCCCTTTCTTGATTAAATATTAAACTTTTTATTTTATTTTTTTTCTTTCGTAATATAACACATTTTAATCATGACCGTTGATCTGGAAAATGGATAGATGAGATTGGTTTGTAGAGTTTACACAAAAGGGGGTGGTTTATATTTGATCGCTCATCTCTCTCTCTCTCTCTCTCTCTCTCTATATATATATATATATATATATAAAGAGAGAGAGAGAGAGAGAGAAAGATGATGAATTTTTACTTTGCAAACCACGTTATTTGTACAAACCGTACAAACCTCATTCAACCAATCATAATTTTTCATTTTGTTCATTTTTTTGTAATTATGAGAGGATCATTTTTATTGTGGAGAGTGTTAATCATGGATATTATCATCTTCATTATTTTAATTCTGTGAGAAAATACATGAAACAATTTCATTAAAATTTAATTAAGTATTATATGAAACAATTTAATAACCATATATGAAACAAGTTCATCAAAAAAAGTATTATATGAAACAATTTCACAAGATCAAACAATTTCACAAGATCAAACAATTTCATGAAAAATTTTAATAAGATTAAACAACGAAATTGACCAATAAACGTGCTTGGCACGGTTTGTACAAATTGAGTGGTTTGCATTTGATCGTTACCCTCTATAACTATATATATACACACACACATATAGGGGCCCATTCAAGGGAAAACTGATTAGTTTGTGTTAACTGTGAGATTCAATCTCAATCTCAAATCAACGGATAAATTAGGAAATTAATAATTATGGTAGTTTGAGTTAAAATTATAATTAGAGGGCATTTTAGATATTTTAAAAAAACTCCTCTCTCATCTCTCATCTCTTCGGCCTCCGGTGAATAAAAATCCGACAGGTACCAAGTAATCACAAAGATACACAATGTGATACCCATTGTGATATACTGTGATACCCATTGTGATATACCGTGATACCATTTGGGTACCACTGTATATCACAATGTGTATCACATTGTGTATCTTTGTGATTATTTGGTACCTGCCGGATTAATATTCACCGGAGGCCGAAGATTGGAGGTCGGAGAGATGAGAGAGCAGAGAGGAGAGAAGAGTTTTTTAAAATACCTAAAAAACCCTCTAATTATAATTTTAACTCAAATTACCATAATTATTAATTTCCTAATTTATCCGTTGATTTGTGGTTGAAATTGGATCTCATAATTACCACAAACTAATCAATTCTCCCTTGAATGAACCCCTTTGTATATACACACACCCCCCAAGTAGCCATGGGAAAGAACAACCAACGATAACAAACTTTATGAATTAATTTAGTTTGCATCCCTAATTATAGGAACAACAACCAAAACCATAACAGTGACAAGGAATGCAGTTCCAAACCCAATTGCTGCAACCATCCAAATGATAGATGATTCATCATCCTCCTCAGATGTCGGATCAGTTGGCAAAAATTCTTCAGACTTCTCACATTTTAAATCGATATTAATTGATTCCACCACATAAACCTTGGTTCCCCTCGAAGCTAGAGTCCGCAAAGGTCTGAAATTGGCCTCCAGAAGGGATGGACCCTCTCAGATTATTGTAAGCAACACTGAATATGGACAAAAAACTTAGCCTCACCAGAGATGGTGGAATTGTTCCTGACAGATCGTTATATGACAAATCCAGCATCTCTATGTTCATCATGCCTGATAAAGAACCCGGAATCCTACCTGATAAATTGTTGCGTTTCAAATCCAGAACATGTAGCTTTCTCAAGTTCCCAAACTCCGGCCAGATTGGGCCAGTGAGGAAGTTGCTACTCAGGTCTAACAATGGTGGAAAGCTCATGATCTCATTGTACTGCAACGGTAAACCTCTACAGCTGGTGTTTCTTATCTTGAAGAACGGGAAATCCGGGAACGGTTCTTCTAATGAGATCTCTCTTGAAATCAGGCTCGGTAACTGTGTTAGACTCTTGGGGATCTCTCCCGACAAGGAATTGTTCGATAAGTCCAAGTAAAACAGAGACTTAAAAGCCCCCAAATAGGCCGGAATTGATCCTGTCAAGTGGTTCCATGACAAATCCAACAACTGCAACTCTGTTAAACCGTTTAGCCACGACGGAATGCTGCCCGTTAGCCTGCAATTGGGAATCACAAGAGCCTTGAGTGCTTTGAACTGTAGGTCATCATCAGATGGCAACTGTTCGGTATGAAAGTTCATGGCAAGAACCAAAACTGTTAGATTGGGGCAGTGCTGGAGGATTTTAAGAGATGTTGAGAGGTTATTGAGGCTGCAATTGGAGAGTGAAAGGTAAGAAAGAGATTGAAAATTCTTGAAACTTTCTGGGACTTGGCCAATGAGTCTGTTCCTGGCAAGATTTATAGCTTTTAACTTGGAGCAAGAAGGAAGATGAGCTATTGAACCAGAAAAGTTGTTTGTGCCCAGAACAAGTGAAGTAAGATTAACCATTATCGAACAGTTAAATTTGATTAAACCATCCAAATAATTTTTTCTCAAGTTAAGATAAGAAATGGTTTGTGAATTCAACAATGATGAAGGTATCCCGCCAGACAGATTATTCGAATGAGCTGAGAAATAATTTATATTCGGAAAGCTATGAAAGAAATCAGGTACATTTCCAGAGAGCCTGTTGGATGAAACATCCAA